>NC_056731.1:1166029193-1166329193 GCF_019279795.1 Protopterus annectens
GAAGGAAGTATAAGAGGAAATAAGAGTTGAGGAGTAAGAACAGTAATGGGTAACTCTCAGTGTCTGTTAGGAAGCAGAGAGTAAAAGCTGAATAGCAGAGTGGCTGTGGAGGAGGGTTTACAGACTGTAAGGTTAAAAATCAATGCAAAAAGAACTGGCTGACCAACACTTAAAGCACAAGGGCAGAGATAGTAAGAAGTTTATCATCCGAAAAATGGTGGGTAGATGGAGTTGACTCAAACTATCTTTTGGATGAGCCGGCTGTGTTTATGCTTTAGGGATGTTTCCAGTGAACCTCCATGCAACTCCCTTGCACCCTGCTGGAGAGAGAGAGAGATAAGGAAAGAAGGAATGATTTGCATTCTTAGCCACACAAGCACTCAGGTCACTCCAGAACAAGTACAAATATGACTCTGTCAATGTCCATGTTGGTGTGAATGATCTGAGCCGTACCTCCCTGGACTACATGAAAAGAGACATGGAGGAGCTCTCTGATCATGTAGCCCAGCCCGGTATGACCCTGACCCTGAGTAGCATCCTGTCCTCACCAAAAATGGTACCATGGTAGAGAGAAAAAATTATCAATTTCAACAATTGGCTAAGTTTCTGGTGTCATTCAAAGGGGATCCAGTGTTTGTCAGCATGGGATGACATGCTCGACCAGCCACGCTGCTTTGCTAGAGATGGCTTGCACCCGTCACCCTTAGGCTTTCGAATACTGGCCAAGGCTCTTGCCACCCCCATAGTGCCTTTTTTAGGCAAGGCTCAAAAGACAAACCCACCACCATAAATAGCACAAGTAACAAAAAACTGTGGGTAATGCTACTCAATGCCAGAAGTCTAAACCTCAAAATGCATGTACTAGAGGCACTCCTCAGTATGGAGAAAATCGATATATGTACAGTAATAGAAACCTGGTTTAAGGCTCCAGAGAGCACCCCAGCACTACCAGGCTACAACTCATACCATACATTTTGGCCACAAAACCCGGACCAAAATACAAAAGGCGGGGGAGTATCCATATTCATCAAGGATACCCACATCTCCAGGTTAGTGGCACAGCATGATGCTTCGGAGATCATCCACGTGCAACTAACAATGGGCAAAACTGCTATTCAAATTATAGCTTGCTACAGATCACTCACCATGTCCCAGGACCCCCACTCCTCATTCCTGGAAACACTGGGAAACATAAAGGTCCTACCAAACACCCTGATATTGGGTGATTTCAATTACCCAAACATTAACTGGGAGAACTACTCAAGTACAAACTCCCTTGCGCAACATTTCCTCGAATTTATAAACTCAAACGCCCTGGATCAACTGGTCAACACCCCCACCAGAGGTGACAACATACTGGACCTGGTCATCACCAACATGGGCGTCCTGTGTTCCACACTGGAGGTCAACCCCTCGCTGGTTAGATCTGACCATAAACTAATCACGCTGGATAACCACATTCTGCCAATCAAAGAAACCACTGTGAAAAACTTTTCAAAAGCAAACTTCACTTTACTTAAGACCGAGGTAGGAAGTTTCAAAGCCCCCATGCTAAAGGATAACACTGTCCAAGCTGCAAAATCCTTTACTAATGCACTCCACGGGCATCTACAAGAATGCATGGATCGTGCTATCCCAAACAAAACCAAGACTCACTCCTCCAAGAAAAGGAAACCAGTCTAGTGGACCCCTGCCATAAACAAACTATACAATAGAAGGAGGAAACTAGTACAGAAAAGAGTAAAATCCCAAGAAGGGAAGACATTCCTGATCTGTATCAGCAAGAAACTACGTTCCCTCATAAAATCATCCAAGGTGAGCTTCAAAAGAAAAATTGCCATGGACTCCAAAGATAACCACAAGGCATTCTTTAACTATGTCAAGAATCTAAGTGGCAATTCTCAGATCTGCTTGGAGTTAGTGCAGAATGATACAAAACACACTGAACTGACCGATATAGCCAACATCCTGGCAGACAGGTTCAGTGCAAACTTCACCCCCCTTCCACCCCCAAAAGGGCCCATAACTATACCAGAAGAATGTCGTGCCCCTGAAATCACAGACACTCAGGATAAAACAGCCCTCTCCAAAGCCAAAAACACAGCATCAATGGGACCAGACGGTGTCCCAGGCTGCGTCCTACACAAGCTCAAAGATGAACTAACCCCTCACCTAAACACACTGTTTAAACTCAGCCTCTCCACAGGCTACGTGCCCACAGAGTGGCACACAGCAACGGTTATTCCACTCCACAAAAGTGGAGCCACAACAGCCCGCGGGAACTATCGCCCTATAAGCCTGACTAGCTTGGTCTACAAAGCTATGGAGCACATCATCATGGATCTCATTAAAAGAGACATTGGAAACCTCCAAACACTGGACCCTACCCAGTTCGGCTTTGTTAAGGGCAGATCATGTCTCTTAAACCTGGTGGACTTCTTTGAGACAGTTACCAAGGCTATAGACGAGGGAAAGGTGGTCCACACAGCCTACCCAGACCATGCAAAGGCATTCAATACCATTCCCCACTCAGGTATTACAGACAAGCTCACCAGCCTGAACATAAACCCCTACGTCATGAGATGGGTTGCCAACTGGCTCACGAACAGAACCCACATGATAATAGTTGCGGGAGCTAGGTCTGACTCTAAACCGGTTACAAGTGGTGTTCCCCAGGGCTCAGTCATAGGACCCCTCCTGTTCGGCATATACTTCTCAGAGGTACAGGCATGCACAATAGGACTATGGCTGACGAAGTTCACAGACGACTGCAAACTAGGGGCTATAATTGACTTTCTGGCTGACACAGACATCCTCCAAAAGGGTCTCACTGAGACAGATACCTGGTTTAAAAATCAATGCCTCAAGCTAAATGCCAAAAAGTACATAGTTATCCCCTTTGGAAAAAACAAAGTACCCACAAATTACCACATAGGTGGTAGTCCCCTAAATACGGAAGACGTAATAAGGGATCTGGGGACCCGAGTAGATAGTAATCTCATCTTTGATAATCACATTGCCAAAGTGGTAAGAAAATCCTTCTATGTGGCCCACCTAATCACAAAAGGGTTCGCATCCAGATCAAAAGAGGTCATTGTGCCCCTCTACTCATCAGACCCATCTTAGAGTACAATGCCCCATCTGGGATGTACCTTACAAGACACCTGCAACAGCTGGAAAGACCACAGAAGTACCTCACCAAGAGGATCAATGGCCTCAAACAGATGCCCTATGCAGCTCGACTGAAGAAACCCCAGCTGTACTCGGTTGCATACCGCCTACTCAGAGGTGATCTTTGCCTGACATACAAGGCCACGTCCAACCCAGAATTGATGGACATGCTCCACCTAAAGAAAACCATATCCCCTCAAACCACACGCTCCAGGGATCTAAACCTCACCACAACAATAAATAGCACGTGCTGGAGGAATAGATTCCTGTCCCAGAGACTTCCTATGCTCTGGAACAAGATTCCAATCTACATTAGGCAGAGCTCCTCGCTAACCCTCTTCAAGAGAAACCTTGACGAGTGGATGGGAAATAGAAAGTTTACCCCAGGGATCACTTCAGTGGCTCTGCTGGACAGAGGCACAGGGAACTAATCTAAGGGGGTGGTGAAAGCCAACAGATTCTGGCTAGACTTATAAATGCCTTCGGGCAGATAGCCTAGTACCTACCTATGAACCTATATAGATATATATATATATGTGTATATATATATATATATATATATATATATATATATATATATATATATATATATATATACATATATACACACACATACACATATATATTATTCATACATACATACAAACATATACACACACACACACACACACACACACACACACACACACACACACACACACACACACCTATACACACACACACAATGACTTCGCTGTGGGTTTTTGATTATAACCCTTCGCCCTCAACACTGAAAGCAAAATAAGGACCTTTTGCATACCTCTCAACTACCCCTGATTCAGACTTAAATTTTAGCTCTGTTCCTCATAATCACTTGTAAACTGTGACCTTTGGAAAAATATGGTGAACTATGCGTAAGTAAATGATAATAATTAAAGGTGTAGACTTATTTTACTTCATAAAATGTGTATTACTGCATACTCTCTTATTCTGTCAACATGTCAAGTTAATAGTACTAACACTGATTACTTCAGGATTTGTCCCTGTATCTGATGAGATGAAGTCTGTCCTTGATTTAGTTGAGAATTATGCCTTAGTGCTCTCTTTAGAAGGGAAAAAGTCGTAGAACCCGTTCACGTAAAATGCATACATATATACATAAGCACAACATGTCACAAACGAAACACGGTACTGAAAATGTATAATCCTACAACCGCTCTGTATACTGTTGGTCATTTTCAACGGGACCCATGCACCTGTCTCAACAGGGTTACCACCTGTCCCACTTTGCGAGGGACAGTCCCTCTTTGGGCAGTTGTGTCCTGCGAAAAAAACTGAAAAAATGGCAGATGTCCTGAGATTTTAGGACAAAAATATTTCCTAAGTTTTCTTTAATAGTTTCAAAAAATTTTTTTTTTTTTTTTTTTATCTGAAGCACCTAAATGTTATATGCAATAGCATAAGCAACTCAAATGCTACAAGAACAAGCTTTTATTTAGGCAAAAAGGTGAAGGTCTGTCTTTTGTACTGGATATGGGTATGTTTTGTCCTGCAAAATCTGACATTTCTACAAAAAATGTCCCACTTTGAGCATTTGAAAAGGTGGCAACCCTACTCCACTGTCACCGATTTTCAGGAACGCCCCTGGTTTTTACTACAACTTTGCCTCTATCACTCTTGGTTAAACCCTCCTAAAACTGGTGACTTTTGGAGAAAAGCTGGTGAACTGCACTTAATAAATAATTATAGTAATTACAGTTCTAGACTAACTTTAACTCAGAAAATTCACATTCTCCTACTCTATCATTGTCTTACATTAATAATACTAATAATTTTAAAAAGTGTCCCTGGTTATTCTTATTTCTAAATTTGTCCCCGATTCTAGAGATTTGCCCCCGATTGACAGCTATTGGACCTGTAGAGTCAGATATTAATTAGACTGATTATCTTAACTAGTTAATAGCCAGATTCTTTCCATTTGCAACAATCCAAAAACAACCGACAAGTCAGCACACCTCTCCTTTGAAATACTCCTAGTGAAGGACTTAGTTTACTGTACCTCGGTGCTGGAACTCTCTACACCACATTACTGCCTCAAGTGTTCAGGGACTACCTGCCACAGGTGGTTAAGTCTTGCAACTACAGTCTAAAGCAAGCAGTTCTGTACCTGTAGCATCAAAAGGAATTAACTTCCACATCCTCGGTTATAGTTCTCTAGTTAATCTTCACATAAGCTTCACATGACGTTTAGTGCCTCACTGATTTGGTTTGGTTTAGTTTCGTAGGCGATTTCCCGCGAGTTCAACAATTTCGCTTTCCTGTTGACCGGACTCCAGAATCTTAGATTATTGTGGAGTGCGACCTCTGGTGACCGGAGCTAGTAATGGCTGGTGAACATCGCTGTTGAGGGGCAGTCACCGCCTTTGTTTAGCACAGATGTAATGGGATCCTATCTCGCCTACCTTCATAACAGATGGGTTTGGAGCCGATTTATCGGCTCCGACTCGGCCACTTTTATATACTCTAGAACGAAGACTCTAATTAGCTGGGCTCCCCCTTATCCCAGAATGCACCACGCCTGCTTCTCCAGATCTCGTTTGCCGTTTTTCAAGCAGGACGTGGTCTCTACTTGGCTGGAGCTAAGTGCTTTTATTAACCTTTTTTTGGTGTTTTGACACGGGGCTTCTGTCAGAAAATTGACAAACAGCTGTTTTAACAGCTATATCAGTGTGTATGAGTCTGTTTGAGTGAATTTGATTTTCGCGCTTTTTCTGCTGTTTACTGGGCAAGGCCTGTTTAAGTTAGAGGGCCTTTGCACTTGGTTGTGTGTGCTTGTGTTTTATGTATAAGAGAATTTAAATTTTCTATATCTTCTGTTGTATTGAGCTAAGCCCTTTTAAGTCAGAGGGCTTTGGCCCGTATTTGATCCACTTCTGTTTGTGTACTGTACTCTGTGGTCCCTTTGAGTTAAGGGTTGTTGCTTTACTTTTAAATTTGTGTCTTACTTTCATTATTTAACTAGTGTGATTATCTAGATGTCTAAGGAACAGAAGTCAGGTTTTAAAAAATGTACTAGGTGCAGTTATAAAATGTCTATCACAGACAGCCATGCTGTCTGTGCTTACTGTTTAGGGCCTAAGCACTTACAAGAAACATGCAGTGTTTGTCACGCTTTTTCTTCCAGGGTCCTTCAGGAAAGGAAAAATAAGTTAATCCTAAAAGGACTTATCAAGCCTTCGTTTGAGGAAGTTTTGACTCCTTTTCCAGCTTCTAAAAAGAAAAGGTCGTCGGCTCCGACCAGTCCGTCGGACCTGGCGCTCAAGAAGCACAGGTCGTCGGCTCCGACCAGTCCGTCGGATCCGACAACCAAGAAGCATAGGCCAACTTCTTCTTCCTCGGCTCCAATGGCCTTGGAGCCGAGGGTTGAAGGGTATGCCTTGGTGCCTCTTCCCTCGGCTCCATTGGTGTTGGAGCCACAGCTTATGGCACCGAGAGGTGAATCACCTACTTCAGCTCCACTGGTCTCGGAGCCATTGGAGGTGTACAGCTCAGGCTCTTCCCCCTTGGCTCCGAAGGCTCCGTCAGCACCGACATCTTTGCATACGGTGCCTGCCTCGGCATGGATAGTTTTGGACCCCTTTCGGAGCCGGTCCCCTAGTTTATCGGAGCCGAGAGAGAAGTTGTCTCAGCCCCCGTCTATTTCCTCTAAATCCTCCAGGTTGTCGGATTCGGATTTGGACAGGGTTATCCAGAGGCTTTTCCAGTCCCCGGTTTTTACTAGAATGATCTCGGCTCCAGCCCATTCCACTCCGGAGCTGATCCCCTCTTCCGCTCATTTGGTTCCTCCTCCAACCTCTTCGGAGCCGTTGGAGTCGGTGATGGTGGAGCGCAGCGGAGCCCTTCAGTCAGAGCCGAGACCCCTTCGGAGCTGTTCAACACCGACTACCATTCCTACCCTGTCAGCGGTGTCAGGGTTCGGTACCGGTTCTTCCTCGATGGTGGCCGAGGGGAAAACTATGGGACTGGTCACCTCTATGCCTAGTCTTCCCCTTGGAGCATCGGCCGCAGGTATTCCCGCTACTGTCATGGCCTCTCAGCAAGTGCCCTCCATAGAGTCTGGAGGTCCGGCTTTTGAGGCCATGAGGAGTGCGCTGTCCATGACCTTGCCAGCTCAGCAGGTCTCTACCTCTCTGTCCCTAGACCTCGGTACTGGTGCCTCTGGTGACATTCTTTCCCATGATAGAGGGGCCCCAGGGCTTGAGGATACCCCCTTGGGGGGGTTCCCTTCTTCCAGGAGATCCTTCCAAATCTGCTTCGGATGAACCTCCAAGGAAGAAATTGTGCAAGAGGAAGCACGTTGACTCCCAGGATGAGTCCATCACATCGGACACTGACCTCGATGATGCGGAGGGGTCCCCCAAATTGTCCTCAGATGATGTCTCCTTCTCAGACATCTTCGAGATCTTGAAACAGAGAGGCAATTTGCAGTCCAAAACCCATTCCACAGAGGAGTCAGTCTTCCTCAAGGCCTTTGGGGCCCAGCCCTCCGCCTCCTGGGTGTCTCCACCCTTCGATGAATTACTGGACCTAATTTCTCGAAGGGTGTGGGAACACCCTGATACTGTGGAACCAGTGCCCGCCAGGCCTAACAAATTTCTTTCAGCCCCTCCCCAGAAGGAATTTCTCACTAAGGGAGTTGCAGTAGATGCGCTGGTGGTGGCATCTGCCACTCAGCAGGACATGGCAGAGGCTTCGACGTCTATTCATCCTCCTAATAAGGATTCTAGGAGCATGGATAGGTACGGAAAGTGTACCCTTTCTTCAGCGGCCTTTACCCTGCAGTCGTTGAATTATCTCTGTCATTTTACCAGGCTCCAAAGGGACCTCCTCAAGGAGTTAGGAGAGTCCCTTGTGGGTAATCTCCCTGAGGCGCTAGCCCAGACTGTAGGTGCCCAGATGACTACCCTTTCATCTATAGTCAACTCGTCCATGAGGCTCATATCTTATGTGGCCGAAGGGGCGAGTAGAGCAGCGGAACAGGAGTGGCTCTTAGGAGACAGGCCTGGTTACACTTGTGCCCACTTGCGGAGGCCTTTAAGTCTTCCTTCGCCGACGCCCCTTTTGATGGGTCTTCTCTGTTTGGGCCCAAGGTGAAGGACACACTAACCCGGTGCGAGCAGGAGAGCAAGACCTTGACTGCTGTTGGGGCCCGTTTTTCCGCTCCCTCTAGACCTTATCCCAAGGCCCAGAGAGGAGGGAAAATGTGGTTCAGAAAATCCCAAAGGTTTTTCCCTACTCCACCGGGTGACCCCCCCTCTAGAGGCGGGGGGGGGAATTCGGTAAGACGCCGCCCCAGAGGTGGCAGAGGCTCCCGCAACTCTGGAGACCACGATTCATTTTGAGGTTCCTCCTACCCTCACCGTCCCTAGGACATTGCCCGACTGTGCATCTCCGGAGCCAGTCGGGGGTCGTTTTGCAGAACACCCACAGGCTTGGGAATCTATAACCAAGGATCGGTGGGTACTCCGCATTATTACCGGAGGCTATCTCATTCCCTTCTTCAAACCCCCTCTTCCTGTCAGGAAAATCCTGGACGTGCCACCCAGACAACGGGATCAAGCAGCCATAGAGGTTTCAAAGCTGCTAACCAAAGGAGTCATCCAGCCTGTCCCCGCCGACCAGATCGGATTAGGAACTTACTCAAGATTATTTTTGGTGCCAAAAAAGACAGGGGACTTAAGGCCCATTTTGGACCTAAGCTCATTGAATCGCTTTGTGAAAAAGTCCAAATTCCGAATGGTCACCCTTCAGTCCATTCTCCCATTATTGGAGAAAGACGTCTGGATGTGCTCCATAGACCTCAAGGACGCTTACTATCACATTCTGATACGTCAAGAGTCCAGAAGGCATTTATGCTTCTGCCTGGGAGACAGTCATTTCCAGTTCTGAGCACTGCCCTTTGGTCTCACCACAGCCCCCAGGGTGTTCACCAAGTGTCTGGCAGTGGTGACAGCTCACCTGAGAAGTCTAGGATTCCAAGTGTTTCCCTATCTAGACGACTGGCTCCTCACTGCCACCTCCAAGCATCTACTGGTTCGTGCAGTTATGTCCACAGTCAGTTTGG
This sequence comes from Protopterus annectens, assembly GCF_019279795.1. Taxonomy (NCBI): domain Eukaryota; kingdom Metazoa; phylum Chordata; order Ceratodontiformes; family Protopteridae; genus Protopterus; species Protopterus annectens. The sequence continues at coordinate 1,166,038,468 of NC_056731.1, forward strand.
GTCATTCGCTAGGAATCACATTCAATTGGAAAAAATCTGTGCTGTAGCCATCTCAGCATATCACCTTTATAGGCGCAGAGTTAGACACAAGAAGTATGCGGGCATTTTTGCCGGCAGAAAGGATTCAAGTCTTACAAACTCAGGTTCTAGCCTTGTTACCCAGATCACGAGTTCTGGCCAGACAGATTCTACAGTTATTGGGCATGATGGCTGCAACTATTCTTCTAGTTCCCTTGGCCAGGCTGCACATGCGTTTGCTGCAATGGCTACTATCGGTCCAATGGTCCTTTCAGGAACTTCCCCTGAACCATTTGATTCTGATTACGGACTGTTGCCGTCGGGACCTCCGTTGGTGGCTATTCGGGCCAACTTAGACCAGGGGCGTCCCTTTGCCCTTCAGCCCCCTGTTGCCACGGTGACCACGGACGCCTCCCAGATAGGGTGGGGGGGGGTTTATTATCTAGACAGGTCAGTCCAAGGCACATGGCAGGTTTGTGAAGCGTACTTACACATCAATATTCTGGAAATGAGGGCTGTGCTTCTTACGCTGCAAGCACTTCATCATGTTCTCCCCCAGGGTACCATTGCGATTCTATCTGACAACATGTTGGTAGTCTGGCACATAAACAAGCAGGGCAGGACCAGGTCCTATCCCCTCTGCAGAGAGGCCTTGAGAGTGTGGCATTGGGCAATTGCTACCCACCGTTTCCTAGTAGCAACGCATATTCCGGGGAAATCCAATGTGATTGCAGACAGGCTCAGCAGGACCCTCCTGTTGCCCCACGAGTGGTCCCTCAATGACAGAGTGGCTGCGAAGATATTCACCAAATGGGGCCTCCCTTGTTGCGACTTGTTCGCCAGCCCCCTCAATGCGAAATGCAAAGAGTTCTTCACTCTGACTCCCTCTCAGGGGCAGATTCCCAGGGACGCTCTAGCCCACAGTTGGCCCCCCGGTCTACTTTATGCCTTCCCGCCAGTTCCCCTTCTTCCGAGGGTGATACAGAAGGCTATTCATGTAGGGAGCGACATGATCTTGATCGCCCCACACTGGCCTCATCAAGTTTGGTTTCCTTTCCTTCAGAGACATGCGATACAAGGCCCTTGGATTCTGGACCCAGTGCCAGACCTGTTGACTCACCAGTCGGGACACTCTCACCCATCCCTCCGGTCATTGAAGCTAGCTGCTTGGTTACTCCACTTCCAACCCTAGTCCGAGATAATTCTCTTTCTCCAGAAGTGATGTACATTTTGTCCTCTTCTCACAAGCCATCCACTGTTAAACTGTATTCCAGCAAATGGAAAAGGTTTTCCTGCTGGGCCCAGCAACGAGGTATTGATCCTCTTACTGCCCCAGTGCCGCAGGTCCTAGAATTCCTAGCCTCTTTGTTTCATTTGGGCTCCTCAGTATCCACAATTAAGGTTCAGTTAGCGGCCGTTTCTAATTTTCATGTTTCCTTTGAACCTTCCTTAATGGCAAACAGGCTTTGCAAGTCTTTCCTCAAGGGAGCGTGGCTCCTCAGGCCCCCAATAGCCCCTCCCCTCCCCCCTTGGGATCTAAATATTGTTCTGACCTCTTTAACTGCTCTCCCCTTTGAACCTGCAGCTACGTGATATAAAGTTTCTATCTTGGAAGACCACCTTTTTAGTGGCCATAACCTCTGCCAAGCAGGTTTTGGAGCTTCAGGCTCTCTGTTCTAACCCTCCTTATTTGATATTTCATGAAGACAGGGTATCCCTCAAATTGAATCCCTCTTTTTTGCCCAAGATAGCATCCCCTTTATGCATTCAACAGTCCTTGGAGCTTCCTGTGTTTTTTCCCAAATTCTCCAACAGTGCAGAGTATACTTTCCATCAGCTGGATGTTCACAGGCAACTGCATTTTTACTTGGACAAAACCAGTCAGACACGAAAGTCTAATCAGCTGTTTGTGTCCTTTGCAGAGAATAAGTTGGGTCAGCTGGTGGCTAAAACCACCATAGCCAAATGGATTAAAGATTGCATTTCCTTCATTTATTCTCAATCAGGCAGAGAGCTGCCTTTCCCAGTCAGGGCTCATTCTACCAGGGCTATGGCCACTTCTGTAGCATTCCACTCCAAAGTTTCGATAGATGATATCTGTGCGGCTGCTACCTGGTCATCTCTGCACACCTTCATTTCTCATTACAAAATTGATGTGGCTTCTAGAGACAGAGCTTCCTTTGGTTCCACGGTTCTCAGGAGTGTTTTCCAATGAGCCACCCAGGATTTAGGTGCTAGGGATGCTGTCCCATCTGTTATGAAGGTAGGCGAGATAGGATCCCATTACATCTTTTAGTTATGTACTTACCATAACTTCGGATGTATGGGATCCATCTCGCCTACATTCATACGTACCCGCCCTCCTTCCCCCTTCCTTTTGGAGTTAGAGGAAATGTTGGTCCTTACTGAGATCTTCCTTTGAAGGACTCTAGTTGGTTAGAGTGCCTGGTGGGGTTTCTGTGTCTGTATGACTGTATGAAAGCAAACAAACAAGATCTGGGGAAGCAGGCGTGGTGCATTCTGGGATAAGGGGGAGCCCAGCCAATTAGAGTCTTCGTTCTAGAGTATAAAAAAGTGGCCGAGTCGGAGCCGATGGATCACCTCCGAACCTATCTGTTATGAATGTAGGCGAGATGGATCCCATACATCCGAAGTTATGGTAAGTACATAACTAAAAGTTTCATTAGATGTATCAGCATTCCGCAAAGAAAAGAACGTGAGGGGCGTGTATGTATTGGCAGGTTTGCTGTTAGATAAGGGCAGTGTGACTTAGGTGCCCTCCAGCCATCAAAAGAATAATTACGTTCCATGCAAACTTGAATTCTCTCATTGCACTTTACTCTAGCTCCACATCGCGGAAGCTTTTTCAGTCTTTCGTCCTTATTGCCACATGGATTAAACATAGGGTTGCCACCTTTTCAAATGCCCAAAGTGGGACATTTTTGGTACAAATGTCAGATTTTGCAGGGTGAAATATACCCATTGCCAGTACAAAGGACAGACCTTCACTTTTATGCCTAAATAAAAGCTTATTCTTGTAGCATTTTAGTTGCTTATTCTGTTTCTTATAACATTAGGTGTTTCGAATACAAAATAACTGTTTTATGCAACTATTACATAAAATATAGGAAATAATTTTGCCCTAAAATCTCAGGACATTTGCCATTTTTACAATTTTTTTGCAGGACACAACTGCCCAAAGAGGGACTGTCCCTCACAAAGTGGGACAGGTGGTAACCCTAATTAAACAATACATACATGAGATAACAAATACAGAGAATTCACAGTCAAAATACATAAATAGTGTAAACACACCAGTATAGAGTATTACATGCAGAATACACATTTACATTGAATGGTACTATTAGCTGTATTAATGAGATTTCTACAAATAGAATATCAGTTATATTTGATTAATAACGTCTTGAAGGATAGTAGGATGAGCAGCAGATAAGTTAGAAATGTGGGACACTTGCACATGTGATATGTTTAAGGGAGAGATGGAGAAGTTATGCAAGTGTAGAGATCGAATAAAGTATGAGGTATAGAGGAAGGAGTCAGGGTTTAGAGTGCGTTATATTGGCACGGCATGTGCATAGCCAGAGAGACAGGTGAGGCGTTGTCTGAGGGACTTCTTAAAGAGATGGATTGCTGATGGCTCTGACTGAAGGTGGGAGGGCATTCCAATGCTTTGAGACAGTAAAATAGTAAGGCATCTGATCAGCTGAGAGATGCGTTTTTTTCAATTTTGAGCAACAGTTTGTTTTCAGATCTAAGAGGTCTGTTTTGGTGATATGGAGTGAATAAAGAAGACAGACAAGGGCAACTTGATGGTTTTGGTTTTTATATACATTTATTTGCAATGGTTAATTGTAGATAGTCAGATAATGTGTTAATTCAAGCCGGTTTAATTGACGAAGAGATAAACAATGGTGGGCTGAAAATGTACCATTTGTTGGAAATTTAGCAATCTTATTGTAGCATGAGCTAAGTTTGGTTTTCAAAGAGGACTGGATGTTGATAAGGATAGGGGCCCCATATAATAGAGATGGTAGCAGAAAGAAAGAGGTTAAAGCCTTTTAGCAGTGAGGTTAAGAAAATAGTTGTCTATAGAGGATACCCAATTTTTAATGTGTTTTTTAATGTTATTGTGGATATGGAGGTCAAATGTTAGGTTTTCATGTATGATAACAACTATCAGCTTAGTATTTGTAACAACTTCAATTATAGTGTTGTTTTGGGAGTGGACAGAAAATTAATTCTTGTTAAGGGATACTTTTTTGGGGGGTGAATATTAAGAGTTTAGTTTTATTAGGATTTAGAGCAAGATGATTATTCGACACCCAGATTTCGGTTGATGTAAAGAATATGGATCCTTGGGGGTACCCCTATTGTTGTGATAAGGAAAGGTGAGAAGGAATGATGCCATTTGATGGATTGTTGCCTATTGCTGAGATAGCAAACCAATTTAGAGTTGGGGGTGAGATGCCTAAGTTGGTGAATTTTATGAGAAAAAGTGGATGGGATACTGTATCGAAGGCCTTAGAGAGGTCAAGGAATAGTGAGGAGACAATGTGTCCAGTATCACAGGCCCTATTTACTGTGTCCATAAAGAAAATGAGAGCTGTGCTAGTACTGTGACTCTGGCCTGAAACTGTACTGAGTAGGCGAAAGGATTTGGTTTTGAGCCAGATGATTAAGAAGCTGAATGTGAACACATTTTTCTAATATTTTAGAGATGGGAGAGAGAATAGCAATGGGTCAGAAATTGGAGATGTCAGAGTTATTGCCAAATTTATGATGTGGAAGAACATAAGCTTTTTTCCAGACAAGTGATACTAGGGACTCCTGGATAGATCTATTAAGGAGAATGCTAATAGGGTAGGCAATGGAGTTTGCAGATAGTTGTAAGAATTCTGCTGGTAAGTTATTAGGTGCATTTGTACAACGTTTGAGTTTTTGAAGGAGTTTTTTACGACGGAGGTTTGTATAAGTGCGAGTGTAAAACTGGGTCAAGAGGAAGTTGAGGACTGAGATGAAGATGGTTCCTCTGGGTTGGAGTTTATTTCAGGGAAGTTGGTGGTGAGCTTAGCTGTGGTATCTATAAAATATGAGTTAAACAGCAAGGATTATTATTTGAGCCTGGATGAAGTAGGGAATTGATTGTACCTCAGATTTTCTTTGAAATTTTGTTTATGTTGACTTTGAAGAGTTTGGAAGTGTTTTTTGTTTTTAATGACTAGTCGTTTCACTTGATTGCGTAGCTGTTTATATTGAATGAGGTCAGAATGATTTTTATTTTTTTGCTAGGCTTTCCATGCTTTGACCCTAGCAGTCATAATTTGCTTTGTGAATTTTGTAAGCCAGCTGGCTGGCATGATTAGCTTTTACTCTTTTTTGATGGAATGGGGCTAAACTATTCAAGAAAATTATATATCAGAACTGCACACAATAATACAGCTAACACATTGCTAATTGTCTTTGTAGATGAGTAATACAACTGATACAGCCTTCTAATGAGACACTGAGATGCTTCTCTCTGAGCTGGTTACAACTTAGGTAGATTTAGAGATCCCACTGCAAACACAGCATGACAGACTACCAACGTTTTATATTATATGGGGTTTCCTAATTGTAGAAATGTAATGGAGATGTTTCTATGTTATGAAGGCTGCTTCATTTTAACTTCTACACTTAATTTCTATATACTTTATGCATCTTTTTCCTAGGTTAAATCTGTAGCAACAGCATGTCTACTTTTTTTAGAATGGTGCCAATTTCTTTTGGCATCTCTGTTTTGTCTCAACCTGGTGCACAGTGCATACTCGCTAGTTTAGAATGTTGTTACACTCTACTGCCTACACAGGCAGCAGAGTTTAACAAACTTTTGTCACGTAGGCAGGACAATACATACCGGTAATCTGTCTGATTGTCCTATAACAAGTACCATTATGTTTTAGATTTTTGTATCAAATTGTTTATTTCTGCTTATTCCTTTTAAGGTATAAACCATCCATTTTCCATATATCCAATGTTCAGTACCACTTTCTGTAAGGGACTTTATCATCTAGTATTCCATATGTACCATTTTAATACTGCTGAATAACCCCATTTTCTTTATCCCTATCGTATCCCCTCTCCCAAATTACACAAGGCATAGTTTCATGCTTTATAAGGTCTAAAAAAAGCATTTGACAATTTTGGCCAATGCATTTAATAATAAACAAATACACATTATCAAATAATAATCCTTTGTATATTATTCTTAACTTTTTCTTGCAAAGATTCCCCGACTCTTTTAGTTCATATTTGCCTTCAAGTAACATTCTTGGGCAGAAAGTCCCATATCATCTCCATACTGTCAGCTTTTCTTCTCACTTATATTTTAATGCAAATTTTCTGTATTTTATTCCTTTACCTTCTTATGATTTTGTATCAAAATAAGCTTCTTTCTTCTATCATTATATGTGTCACAGATTGCACCACTGCCAACAATTTTTATGGGATGGCTAACAATATGATTCCTAGATATGTAGGAAACAGGGGCTATGGTCCTTGGAACTTCTCTACTGTGCCAAATAGAGCTGTTCCCCTCCAAAGGGATGGTCTCTAAAGTCATACTACTGATATCGAATAGGTTAAAGTTAAAAAAAGAGAAAAGTACACACAAATCTGATCCAATAACCAAATCACTAAAGGCAACATAGCCCCAAAACCATAAAGCGACACTAAAATGAATATGCAGCGTTATGCAGGATATGGGCTTCCAACATCAACACCCAGACTAGGACTATACACTGATTACATACAGAGCTGAGTCTTTGACGTAGCGCCCAAGGCTCCTTTCTCACAACTCTTTCAGTGAACCACAATGCCTTCCAATGCCTTACTTATGGTAGATGCTTTGTAAACAAATTATTACACACACACACACACACACACACACACACACACACACACACACACACACACACACACACACACACACACACACACAGTTCTTAGGAAAGGGTAACAGAATCCTCCAATTCCCCACTGCTTTCTTCCTGGTATGGTAGTACTACCACTTCCATAGATTTGGCTAGGGATCACACACAATAACCAATTACCAGACCACTCTTGATTTAGTGAGATATACAGTACAAAAAACTGGTGTTTCACTGGTTGTATACTCAAACAATCAAGCTAGTTGGAGGTAGAATCTACAGCCTTTTCAACCTATTGTGCTAAATAATGTTAACCCCCTTCTCAGATAATAAATTACAATAATAAATAAATAAATAATACCAACAAAAAGATCATAGAAGTGAATAAATACAACCCTACCTAAACAATAAAGAAATCATGTTGATCTAGATAAACATGCAGAGGTCAAAAAGAATGCACAACAAAAGAAAAATAGCAGTTATAAAGACAGGAATGTTTAAAGAAGTAATCTAAATAAATTAGATCAATAAATCTAACTTACTCTAACTTAAAAAGAGTACTGAACACTTACTGTTCTAAGTCCTTAAAAATAAATAAGGCAGGGTACTTTTCCGTTAAATCCCAACCACGTCTTCACGCTGCTGTGTTTGGCGGTATTTACTCATTGATACAGGACTGACTAATGTTAACAGAACTACACGAAGAAGGAATTGTTATGTTTTTACTCTATGTAACACTTTTAATTAATGTAAGACAGTAACAGCAATCACATGTAATGAATGGAACAGGGATCATAAGGACATGTAAACTTTTTTTTAACACATTGAACAGGGATCAGTAGTAGGTAAACATTGCAGTGTCCAAAGAAAGTACTGTAACACTAACTAGCAGGCATGAAAGTAACGATCGCATTTAACATAGCAGAGAACATTTCTCCTTTGCCATGCATGCAACGCCATATGAATTCAATCAAATAAGACTAAATGTTGGCGAGCAGTCCCACCTTAGTGTTTATTGTGCCACTTTGCAGTACCCAACAAACACTCCACTTTTTGGGTATGACACCCAGAGTCTGGATCAGCAAAGTTATAGGAGTGATTCACGGTGAAATGCTGGTATCTGTCAGCTTCCAACTTCTCAGATTGATATCCTCTCCAGCAGTCAGAGAATATAGTGCTTCCATCTTTTACATTGTCCTGTATTGCTGACAGTAATGTTTTTGCAGATCAGTCAGGAACAGCTACAAGGAAGCATTCATTAGTTTCCCAACACACACCTCCAAAGACCCATTGTGGGGGCAGAACCCGACCAACGTTAGCTTTCCTTCGGGTGAACAAGCTTTCATCAATCTCCACCACTCTGTCTGGGCCACCTATTTTCACATTGGGATGACCTAACAAGGAATTGGCACATACCTCTCTGAGGTAATTATTCCAGTCCACTGTTGTGATTCAAATGAAGCCGTGCCTGGCAGAACTCAACAGATGTCAACTCCAGACACGATAAATGAAGCAAACGGCAGTTACAAAAGGGATGCGGGATCCATAAAACCATTTCTGTGTTCAGACACCTTTCTCTTCATGGCAGGAACGAAGGCTGCATGACCATTTGGGGTTAGAGGTACATTTCAATTTTATCAGGTGATTATTAGAACACAATCTGTCTTTGTGCAAAATAACTCTTTCTTGAAGAAATTTAATAGCCACTTCTTCATCTCTTGGCAAATCCCACAGCATGACATCCATGGCAGTCATAATATTCACAGGTGTGATTTCATGAGAGAAAACCACAGCTTTGATTAGTGTTTCACGTGCTTGTCAACTGAAAGAAAAAGTGGGAACTTGTATGTGTGCAATATGCCTTAAGAAAACCTTATTTGCTTCTGGGTGAAGTATGTGTAAGGAAAACGTCCAGCAAGTGGTAGGGCTTTAAGGGTGGTTTTCAGGTATTTCTGCTATGACAACACAGTAATGTACACTTAACATCAGTACTGAAACTGGTTTGTGACTTTTTACACATGTAGTTGTCACACAGAAACTGAAATACCTGCAAACCACACACCGAAATACCGGCAAAACAGAGCAGTGCAAAGTGGTAGGGGTTTAACAGAAAAGTACCTAAGGCAGAATTGCAGATAGTTAACTTACAGGGAAATGGTCACCTCCATTCTATCCTCAGCAAGTCTAAAGTGTTCTCTGGTTTCAGACCCAAATACATTTATTTCAGTTTATCGCTCCTGTACAGAAACTTGGAGATCATTGGATTTCATTTCCTATCCCAGTGAAAAATATGTGTCATTACATTATATTAAATTACATTAGTCCACCCCCCCCCAAAAAAAAAAAAAAGAAAAGAAATACAAGTTCCCAAACCAATGCATTTGCATACTAAGGACTATTTTCTTAGCTCTGACCATCTGCCTATTTAAAGTACTCTGTAGTTGCATTTTATGGCTCTTGGTTTCCTTTCTCCAAGCCCTTGTGTGACTTAATTATGCAAATCATAAAAGTTTTTCCTGAGAAATTAAAGAAAGGTAAGCTTTGCATTTTAAGTACAAGTTCATCTACTTTTTTCATCACTATCTCTGGTTCGATTCTCGCCTGGAGCACCTTCGGTGTGGAGTCTGCATGGCCTCCCCGTGGTCGAGTGGCATTTAAAGACATGCAGGTAGGTGCATGCGAGAATGGGTGTGCCTTCGTTGAAGGTTGGGCATCGGGCTGGCACCTCAGCACTGTAAAAATCTACTGCCAATCATAAGCGGACTGGCGTTCTGCTGTGGCTACCCCTAACTGGGAAAAGCCGAAAGACATTACTTTTACAAAGAAAATGTCACACAGTTACACATATTTTTATGCCAAAGGAAGTACACATGTTGCTTTACAAATCTGTAACTAGTATGGAATGAGAGGGAGGGAAACTATACCGTATTTTAAACATTTTTCTAGTCTGGCATCATTCTGGGTCCACAACATACATTATTATGTTCAGTTCTGCATGGATATAACCATTCTTTATCCAACCAGAGTTTTCAGCCTTGTTTTTCTTTTTTTTTTAATTGACCCTCCCAAACTATATTTTAAGAAGGTTAGCTTATAACTTTAAAATAAAGAAAATAATGCATGGCAAATAGTAATGTTGTGACTTGGAAGTGGGGTTTTGAACTCTGATGACAAACATAGGAGGGTAATCATTTAGAGCATTAGAGAGAGAGCCATAGAAAGAGTATGTTTTTAGGGGAGGAGGTAATTATCCAATCAAGTAATGAACCTTTGTTGGTCTTGTTTATGTAGCGAGTGGGAGAGGTAATTATTTGGATAAGGCCACAGAGATTGATGGCATTTTGAGGATAATAGTAATTGACAGACAGACAATGATGAAATCTCCCAAGATTATCTTTTCTTGTAGAATATTAGAGGTGAATCATGATAGAAATTCTTTGGTGGTTACTGATGTTATTTCCAGGATGGATGTAAAGTCCCATTGTGAATTGGTTTTATGGGGGTTAGCTTCAGTAAAGCACTAATGATTTTGGCATTATTAAAGTTTGGATAGGGAGAGGAGAAAGGGTAAATTGCAGACTATTTTTATATAAGATAGCTACATCTGTTTTTCTGTTTGTTTTGTTTATGTTCTCTTAGTATGCTGTAACTGGGTGGAGGTATTTCCTCATCTTTAAAATGGGGCTTTAGCCAAGTTTCTGTAATTGTTAGTAAATCAGGGGGTGTTGAGCTATCCATGCATGTAGCTTGATTACTTCATAGCAAATGCTTTCAGGTGGAGAATTTGCAATGATGATATTTTGGGAGCTGAGAGAGGTGTATTTGATTTTGGGTTAGTGGCAGAGTTGATAATGGGTAGTCCTGGACTAGGTCATATGTTCATCATCTAATGTTAATTTGGTATGATATGGGGTATATGTTGTGGGTTATGTATTATAGAGTTTCTTTGGAAGTGTATTTTAAAGTTTGTAGAGTTTGGATCTTAACTTTGAAGTAATGAAGGAAGTAGGGTGGAGTGATGGCTTTATGGAGGGCTGTGTTACAGCCAGTTTGTGTTGAAGGACTGAGTAAAAAGTGATTGTGGTGGGATAATACAGTTTGTATGGATGTGATTGGGAAAGGAGGTCAGATGGACTAGGAAAGAAAGAGTTATCAGGATTGGTAAGTGTAGAAAGACCATGGGTGAATAAGAGTGAGGGTATGTGAGTATGTGGTGAAAGGTTAATTGATAGTTAAGGAAAGAGTTTAGCTATTGGACATTTAGCTGTTTCATTTAATTAGATAGCAGCCTAGATGGGTGGGCTTTGGATGTATACATTTAGGCTATGTGGGGATGGGTGGGAATTGGGGATGTGGGAGTGGGGTAAGCCTGGGTGTAGCAAGGGTAAACAGAACAGGTTAGTTTTGCAGGAATGCAAAATTACAAAAAACAATCAGTAAACTGGCCTTGGAGTATAAGAAGCTGCTTCTCTTCAGCTAAATCCAAATATGTTCACTATTTTATCTGTATCTTTAATTTACATGAATTACCACACTGTTATATTAATCCAGTATCAGGTTATTTTGTCTCATTTCAGCATTGCTGCACACCGCACAACTGGAATTAACAGTGCCGTGTATAGATGCAAACATCTTGAAACACAGTTTTTCCTTAGACATCTGTCAGTGGAACCCTCCCAAGCTTCACTGCTGCAGTATGGGCAACTCAGTTGCACACTGAGCAGCGTTGCCACATTTATCATATCTAGCCTTCAATAGCACAAGTCCCTTTGTTAGTCCTAACGCAAAAATAGTCTAACTAGCCCACTCCCTTCCCTAACAGTACATACGGTAAAAAAACTGCTATAATAGTTGGGCAGTTTCCCATCATTTTTCTGGCCAGCCTGATCGACATGGGCATCTTGAGACAATGTAGTAATTGCCTCATGTATACACACAACCACTTACTCCTAAACAAATACCCTATGTGAGAGATATAATTACACTATGAAATTGGAGTCACTTTTCTCACATAACAATAACCGGACATGAAACAAGTTGTCAGCACACACGCTTCACCTCTCTCACAAAATAAGGTCACAACACATAAACCCACATACACAAAGGTACTCCCTATAAGCCTACCAAAAGATCAGAGACCTCCAGGATCTCTCAAATCACACATGCACTCAAGTCACTCAACAGCAAGTACTGTTATGACACTCATCGTCCATGTTGGGGAGAATGACTTGCGATGTAACTCTCTGGACTATATGAAGAGAGACGTGACTGAACTCTCAGATTATGTGTCACAAGCAGGTATGACCCTAGCCCTTAAGCAGCATTCTACCCTCATCCAGGCTGATGACATGATATAAACAAAATATGATCAACATCAACAATTGGCTTAGCTTCTGATGTCAGTCCAGGGGGGGTCAGATATCTGTCAGCCTGGGAAGGCATGGTCAACAGGCCACACTGCCTTGCCAGAGATGGTTTGCACTTCTCCTGTAGGCTTTTAGATACTGGCAAAAGTGTTTGCCTCCCCCATAGTGCCTTTTTTAGGCAATGTCAAAACAAAACATTTCCAATGTAACAAAATCCACTCGAGACACACTAAAAGTTTTGCTGATTAACACTAGGAGTCTGCATGGGAAGCTGCACTCCCTGGAAACACTCCTCACCTTGGAATATGTTGATGCCAGTGCAGTCACTGAGCCATTGTTCATGACTAAAGAGAGCTCCCTGACCTTGCAAGGCTACAATGACTTCCACATGTTCAGACCTCAAAGTGAGTGTGAAAGAACTAACGGTGGAGGTGTAGCCATCTTCATTTAGGCCAAATACACCTCAAGACTGGTTAAACAGTGTGACTCTCGAACTACTCCATGTCCAATTAACTATAGGCAAAGTACCCTACCTCATCATTGCTAGCTCCATCATGAACCAAGAAAAGCCCACCACCTACCTGGACTTATTAGAGTCACTCACAAGAGATTTCAACTATCCCTCCATCGAAAGGGAGACGTACACAGGAACAAACATGCTTGCCCAGAGGTTCTTGGAATTTGTCAGCACAAATGCTTTGGAACAGATAATCTGCATCCCCATAAGGGGCTCAAATGTCCTAGACATAGTACTCACCAACATGGGGGGGTCACTGCACTCCCACCTGTGTGATGCTCTCCCTGGAAAGGTCGGACCATAAATCAGTCTTGTTCAAAGTAACTATTGGACCTGACAACCCCATAGGAGCGTGAAAAGTAAAAAACTTTTCCAAAGCAAACTACAGCCTACTAAGCAAAGGTATAACATTTTTATACCCCCACAATCACAGACATCAATGATTCCTATGCAGAAGTGTACTCAAATGTTCTGTATAAACAATTAAACAACTGTATAGACTCAGCTATACCTGATTAGATCAAAGCCAGGTCCTCCCAAAAAAACAAGCCACCCTGGTGGACCTCAAGTATAAACAGGTTATATAATGAGGAAGAAACTGATTTCTAAGAACACAACAGAACTGACTCAGCAGAGGAAGATTTCCCTCCACAGCTTGAACAAGCAAATCAGAAATCTTGTAAAGTCCTCTAAAGTGAACTAAGAAGCTAAAATAGCATCCTTAGCTGAGGATAATCATAAGGCATTCTTTAACTATGTCTGAAATCTAAAAGGGGAATGCCCAGCTATGTGCCAAACTGGTAATGGATGGCACCACTCATACTATACTGGAGGAAATTGCCAACCTGCTAGCTGACAGATTTGATGCAAACTTCATGCCCCTGTCCTCACTAGCCAAACCCCAAAGCATATTGACACCAATCCTCTGCCTAGTAGTATCTCTAGAGATCAGGTCATATCTTTGCTCTCCAAGGCCAAAATCACAGCCTTAGTGGGACCAGATAACGTCCCAGGTTGCTTACTAAGCAATCTAAAACAGGACCTAGCAGACCCACTTGGCATTCTCTTTAATCATAACCTGAGAACAGGCTTTGTTCCAGCAGAGTGGAGAACAGCAACAGTAACAAAGAGAGACCATCAACCGACCCTGGGAACTTTAGACCCATAAGTCTAACCAGCCTCATCTGCAAGGCCATGGAAAGAATCATTGTGGACTTTATCAACAAGGACATTGGCGACCATAAAACTCTAGACCCAACTCAGTTTGCTTTTGTTAAGGGTAGATCTTGTGTATTAAATCTAGTAGACTTCTTCAGGAAAGTCACAAAAGCCCTGGATGAAGATAAGACATTGCATACCACCTGTCTTGAACTAGCCAAGGCTTTTAACACATTCCCTTTTCAGGTATCATTGAGAAACTCTCCCACCTGGGGATCAAGACTTACGGCATTAGATGGGTAGCCAGTTGTCTCACAGACAGAACACATACTGTCAAAGTTGGTAATTCCACCTCTACCAGTAGAACCATCACCACTGGCATACCACAAGGATCTGTGCTAGACCCTTTACTGTTTGGAATCTATTTCTTGGAAGTTAAGGTTAAAATAGATGGCCTTTGGCTTACCAAGTTCACTGACAATTGCAAATTGGGTGCAATAATTAAGTTCCCTAACAATATTAATATATTACAGGAGGGGCTAACACAGACAAATGATTGGTGCAAAAGCCACAATCTAAAACTAAACCCAAAAAAGTGCATGATCATCCCCTTCGGAAAAGTGGAATTCCCTGCTAATTATAGTATTGATAGCACCTTCCTAAGTTCAAACCCAGCGGTGTGAGATCTGGGAACACATGTTGATAGCAATCTAAAGTGGTAAGGAAAGCCTTATATGTTGCTCATCTCATAAGTAAGGGCATTGCATCTAGGTCTAAGTACATTATAACTCCACTGTGTTCGACCCTCATCAGACCATTGATAGAGTACTATTCTCCCTTTTGTATGTACCTCACCAGACACCTGGAGCAGCTGGAGAGACCACAGAGGTTTCTCAACAAGAAAATACAGAGCTTCCAAACCATAACCTACATGGGTAGACTGAAAGCCCAATCACTGTACTTTGTATCTTATAGGCTGCTGAGAGGCAACTTTTGCCTGGCCTACAGGGCAGTCTCTAACCCTTCTCTGATGGAAATGCTTCACATCCACAAGTCAAGTGGCACAATAGTCACTCAATCTAGGGATCTTAACCCAGCCTGTGACATAAACAGAACATGCTGGAGAGACAGATATATCTCCCAGAGATTGCTGCTTCTCTGGAATAAACTTCCAATTCACATGAAGGAGAGCTCCGTACTGACCCCATTCAAGTGCAACCTAGACAAATTGATTGGAGCCCACAAATTCACTCCCAGGGGTGGCATCCATGTCCTTCATGGAGAGGGGTAGTTGGTGTTGATAATAGACTCGCTGTGCAAATTATTTCCATCTAACCAAGGAAAATTGGGGCAACTCAGGATTAACATGACTAGTCTTGTAAAGGCTCTTGTAGTCTAATGCATCTGTTAATATTTGCCATTTGATTTGTTAATGCTAAAAGAGGCTAAATGGCAAATATTAACAGATGCATCTAATCCTCCAGGATGTAATGATTACATTACATTAAAACCGTTTTTATAAATGGTATTATGTTGAATGAAGATTTCATCAGTACATTTTATACAATTTTAATATACATACTGTTATATTTCAGTATAGACTATTGGTGCTAAATAATCGTATTTACATAGGAATGGTACGAAATTCAGTATCTCTATGTTTAATATGTTGCACGTTATTTGTTTTTTTGAAGAGTTATGAATTATATTTATTATTTATATATTTTTTGTCTGTAGTGATTTTATTATGACCTTGTCATAGAAAAAATTTTTTTGTATATTTAATTATTAGAGCATTTTAGAATTGTTTATATACACTGCTCAATTTATTGTAAGTTATGGATCCCATTCATCAGACCCTAGGCATAGTTATAATTAGATAAAAATTTACATGAAATATAAGGTACATAATAATGAAGGGTAGTAACACAATTTTATATTGTAGACACTAAGCATATATATTAAATAGTAGGAAGCTTAGAATGTAGTGTTTTACTAGGATTTTTAATAGTTTATTATATATTTCATTGAATGTATAACACTTGCCTTTTAAAATTTTATTGTGAATTGACGCCAAAATGTGTATAAAATATGGTGTGCTTATTGATTAATTGATTCTGATGAAGTCCACATGATGGTGGATGAAAGCGCTTAATTCTACTACTAGTTTTATTTCTTTGTATGCTGCTATATTTTTGGTTTATGTGCTGTGGTCTTAATAAAGGACGTATTATTGCTCCTGCGGTGTCATTCCTTCTGAGGTTGAGGAATATTTTGTTGCTTTTGGCAGTTTCTGGATTATTTATTCGTTATAGTGGGAAGTTTATCATCCAAAAAATGGTGGGTAGATGGAGTTGACTCAAACTATCTTTTGGATGAGCCGGCTGTGTATATGCTTTAGGGATGTTTCCAGTGAACCTCCATGCAACTCCCTTGCACCCTGCTGGAGAGAGAGAGAGATAAGGAAAGAAGGAATGATTTGCATTCTTAGCCACCAAACATTTGTTCATGTTTGTCTGGTGTTCGGCCAATTTTAACTAAGCTCTCTTCTATTTTACTTCCAAATTCACAGTAGTCATAACTACAGTTCCAAGAAATGTACTAATATCTTTTATACACTTTCTACTCCAGTGCATGTTTCACATCAAATATACTCTCTTTTGACCAGCTTCAATATTCATCCTTCATTGTTTTCCTTGCTTAACTTTACCTCACCCTTCTCTGTCTAAATCTCACACAAATATCCATACAGAGAACATGTATTTTACACATCTTTCTTCTTTAGTAGTTCACATGTCATCTGGTTATGCATTTACATGGTGGCCTCCTCATTCTATGTATTGTATGTCCTATAGCTTCTTTGGCTAACCCTTTCATGCATTTCTAACATATATGCAATTTGTGCAGTATATGTGAACTATAGCATCACTCCTTTAAAAGTCCCCCAAACTTGTATTAAATAGCATAAGTGTTCCGCCATCATAACCTATACCCCCTGTATATTTTCCTAACAGTCTCCTAACTCTAAATTTGTTTCCTTTAAGAGACTCAGTAAGACATTATATCCCTATGTTATAAGCATTCTATTTATTTAATGAGACTAAACTACTCTTTTTCACAGTTCCCATTTCTTTCTTCAAAGAAAAATTAAGATTAAAATTAAAATAATAAAGTAACTTAAAACATTCATGGAGTTCACAATATTGTACCCCCACTATCCCACAAGTTTAAATTTTGTCTACAATATCCAGAAACTTAACAATCTGTTCCTTACTTATTTTATATACATAATATGCTGTGTTTTCTTAAGACAAATAAACACACCCATCTTAAACTTTGCATCTTTGTCAGTGCTTGTAATGTTTTAGATACAAGCTTCATATAATTCCTTCCTCAGCTCCAGAAAAATATCTGGAACATTTCCATTTTCACCTTTCGTCTTCACTCTAACCTTCTCTGCTTCATCCTCTGCAACATTACTTACTCGTAATTCATACTGTTCCCTCTTATCTACTCCTCATGTTTCACTATGACTTAAACACAGCATAATAACAATTACCATATCCTTAGCAGTTGTTATATTTCCTTTCTGCATATCTTCTCTTATTCTCTTTTTATTGTGTTTGTGATGACCCATCACTGGACCAGTAATCAAGGAGCCTCAATCCTCACCCCTGGCACCAGTGAGGGACATACACTGGGAAAATTACAGGTACACACAGTACTTCCAGATGCAGCATACTGCATCAAGTGCAATTTCCCTTAAGAGCACACAGAGACCAGGGGCTGGTTTCTTCCTCTTTCTCCAGATCCCCAATAAGACTCCCCACTGGCACAGCTATAGAGTTGAGAATTCAGTTGCGTGACCAAGCCAAGACCTGCCAGCACCCTCTCTGTCCAACCAGTGCTTTGTGTCCCTGCCCAAGTAGCTGACACACACACTCTCTGAGGTTTGATTTACACACACACACACACACACACACACACACACACACACACACACACACACACACACACACCTGGGAGAGGCTGGCACAAGTTTACTAGCTATGCCTCCTTCTGCCCAGACTATAAGGTAGTTACCACTGCCACCAGTCAACTCATTATCAGCTGCTTTAAGGCCCTAAACAAAGGGTGTCCAATCTTACTGTGTAATATTAATATTAACACCAATGGTAGTTTGACCAACATCAAGGCTATTAGGAGTGGCACACACAGTGTCACCAAATAAGTAAGCAAGTGCTCTCAAAACCTAAATATCTCTACACAGATCAGCCACAATAAAAGGTTTAAATAGATTTAATAATAAATAATAAAAGACAAGAAAATACTCAGTATATATTCACAGTGACATCAGAGTTAAAAGCCACAGGAAATACTTAAAAGAACATCAGAGGACAGTATCAAATAAATAAACAAAAATATCTAAACTATGTTTCTCAATATTCCTGACTGAATCTAATAAAATTACTATACCCCAGAAATATATCTCATTACAGCAAGGCAGATGTGGTGAATGATTCTTGTCAGGTCCAAGACAGAATACAAAATGCCCTGTCTCTCTAAGAGACTTCTCAAATTAATATCTCAAATATTACTGCTGGGATAGCTTGCAGAATTATATCATTTCTTGACATCTGACTCTATCCCAGGTGAAACCCCCACTGCTGAAAGCTGGCAGTATTTAGCATCTACCTGTGAAAATACATAGACCTCAGATCTTTGGCAGATGCTGGAAGTCATAAAACAATTACATTCCTGCACATTTCAAGACTAGTTATTTCACCCTAAAGACAATATAGAAAGCTCCCTAGTACAGATATTATGTCTCTAGCTGCCCTGAAACTGAAAGATACTATATTTTATTACGTAGCCATAAAGTAATTTAATTTCATATATTTTTCTGAAGTTAGCCTCCTGTATTCCAGTTTCCACTATTAAAATACATACATTTAAACAATTACAATAGCACATGTACATTTCTGTTCTTTTTCAGTAGGGCACACTGTGGTTACATTTTAAGCACAAGCACTTTATAAAATTCCTTTTTAACATGCATGTCTGTACAGAGCAGTTTGATATACACATGATATACAGTTCTAATACAGTTGTCACACAACCATCTTATATAAGTCATGTTGATATTCATAAATGACATAATTTTTACAAAATTCCAGATAGCTATGCTGGTAGCATCTCATTTCATGACACTTCTTCCCCCCTTTGAATATTCAAGCTACTTTTTCAAGTGACCGTTACTTGAGAGGGATGAGCCTATCTGGGAATACATTACCCCATACCCTATCTTGAGATTCCAGCTGCCTTGGTATTGCTGATTTCAGTACAGCGCTGCACAGTCATATCATATGCCTGCAACCCTTGGCTCCACCATCGTAATTTGGGATTTTGCTGGATGGCTTGCTGTAGCCATAGATCCCGCTAAAACTCCTCCTGCCTCCTACTGCAAATACTTAGCATCAGGGCCTCCCTATCATGGTAAGGTTTCATCATGTTAATATGGTACAGTTTGTGCCCCTGCCTTCTGCCTAGCAGTTCTACCATGTAGTAAACATCACTGACCTACCTTACCACTTTGAAGGGTCCCTCCCAAGCTGCCTGCAGCTTGTTGTGTCTGACAGGAATGAGAACCATAACCTGCTGCCCCACAGCATACTCTCTGGCTCGAGCATTCTTGTCACAGCAGACCTTTTTCTGCTGTTGGGCTTCTGCCAGGTTCTCCTGGGCCAAGCTCATGAGTTCCCTGAGCCTTGTCCTGATGTTTAGGACATATGCCACAACAGACTCCTTGTGGGATTCACACTCACCATCCCACTCATCGCATATCAAATCTAGAGGTCCCCTCACCCTATGCCCATACAGCAACTCCAAGGGTGAAAAACCTGTGGGTTCTGGGGGCATCTCTCTGCAAGTTCATAGGTTCATAGGTTCATGCTAGGCTATCTGCCCTGGGACATTTATAAGCCTAGCCCGATTGTGTTTGGCTTACGCCACCCCTTGATTTGAGTATACTGTGCCCTTTTTAAATTTTAGTTTACTGTGCCTCTGTCTAATAGTGACACGGAAGTAATCCCTGGGACAAACCTACGATCCTCCATCCACTCATCAAGATTCTTCTTGAAGAGAGTCAGTGAGGTGCTCTGCCTAACATGAATTGGAATTCTATTCCAGAGCGAAGGGAGCCTCTGGGTTATGAATCTGTCCCTCCAGCATGTTCTATTTATTTCTGTGCTGAGGTTCAAGTCCCTCAAGCGAGTGGCTCTGAGGGATTTAGATTTACTGAGGTGGAGCATGTCCATTAATTCTGGGTTGGACATGGCTTTATATGTCAGGCATAGATCGCCTCTAAGTAGGCGGTATGCAACTGAGTAGAGCTGGAGTTTTTTTAACCGAGCAGCATATGGCATCTGTTTGAGTCCCTTGATTCTCCTGGTGAGGTACTTTTGGGGTCTTTATAATTGCTGCAGGTGTCGGGTAAGGTACATCCCAAAGGAGGCATTGTATTCTATGATAGGCCTGATGAGGGATGAATAAAGGGGCACGATTACCTCTCTTGATCTAGATGTGAATCCTTTCATGATGAGGTGGGCTATGTAGAAGGTCTTTCTAACCACTTTGGCAATGTGGTTGTCAAAGGAGAGATTGCTATCAACTTGGGTCCCCAGATCCCTAATTACTTTCTCTGTACTTAATGGGTTACCACCTATGTGGTAATTTGTGGGCAAATTGTTTTTGCCAAAGGGTATGACTGTACACTTTTTGGCATTTAGCTTTAGACCATGGCTCTGGCACCAGTTATCCGTCTCTGCGAGACCTTTTTGAAGGATGTTTGTGTCAGCTGGAGAGTCGATTATGGTGCCCAGTTTGCAGTCATCTGCGAACTTGGTGAGCCATAGTCCTCCCACATTGGCCTGTACCTCAGAAAAGTAAATACTGAACAAGAGAGGTCCCAGGACAGAACCTTGTGGGATGCCACTTGTGACCTGTTTCGAGTCTGACATGGCTCCAGCAACTCTGACTCTGTGGGTTCTGTCTTTGAGCCAGTTTGCGACCCATCTTGTGACATAGGGGTTTATATTTAGGCTGGATAGCTTATCTATGATGCCCGAGTGGGGTATTGTGTCAAATGCCTTTGCGAGGTCCAGATAGACTGTGTGGACTCCCTTCTCTTCATCTATGGCCTTGGTGACTGTTTCGAAGAAGTTGACCAGGTTCAAAAGGCAGGATCTGCCCTTGACGAAGCCAAATTGGGTAGGATCTAGTGTCTGTAGGTCCCCAATGTCTTTGTTTATGAGTTCCATGATGATCCTCTCCATAGCCTTGTATTCTAGGATAGTCAGGCTTATGGGGCGATAGTTTCCAGGGTCCACAGAGGCGCCACCTTTGTGGAGTGGGACCACTGTTGCTGTACGCCATTCTTTGGGCACATATCCTGTAGTGAGGCTGAGATTGTACAGCAGTTTTACTTGAGGGATTAGTTCTTCTTGGAGTTCATATAGGACACAACCCGGGATGCCATCTGGTCCCATGGAAGCAGTGTTTTTTGCTTTGGAGAGGGCGGCCTTCACCTGAGCATCAGAGATGTTTGGGAGGCTGCACTCTGCCGGGATAGATACTTGCTCTTTTGGGGGGGGGGTTTGCACTGAACCTGTCTGCCAGGATATTGGCGATGTCTGTGGGTTCAGTGTATTTTTTGTCGTTTAGAATCAACTCAGAACAAGTCTGGGAGTTGCATCCCAGGTTCCTGACATAACTGAAAAAAGCCTTATGATTGTCTTTAGTGTCCTGTGCAATTTTTCTCTCGAAGCTGGCCTTGGAGGATTTTATGAGGGATCGTAATTTTTTGCTAGTACTGATCAGAGATGCCTTCCCTTTTAGGGATTTTGCTCTATCATGTAGTAGCTTCTTCCTTCTGTTGTACAGTTTATTTATGGCTGGGGTCCACCAGACTGGACGCCTGCCTTTGGATGATTGGGTCTTGATTTTGTTTGGGATAGCATGATCCATGCATTCCTGGAGATGTCCGTAGAATGCGTTTATATAGGATTCTGCAGTTTGGGCCGTAGTTTCCACTGGCCCTGGGGCCTTGAAGGAT
This sequence comes from Protopterus annectens, assembly GCF_019279795.1. Taxonomy (NCBI): domain Eukaryota; kingdom Metazoa; phylum Chordata; order Ceratodontiformes; family Protopteridae; genus Protopterus; species Protopterus annectens. The sequence continues at coordinate 1,166,060,566 of NC_056731.1, forward strand.
TCCACTTCAGTTATGAGAAGTGTGAAGTTCACTTTTGAGAAGTTTTTCACTGTGGTTTTCTGGGCTGGGGGTGGGGTCGGGATGTGGATATCCAGTGAAATTAATTTATGGTCTGATCTTACCAATGAGGGATATACTTCTGGTATGACGCATAGAGTCCCCATGTTGGTAATGATCAGGTCTAGTATGTTTTCCCCTATTGTGGGAGTGGTGACTAGTTGTTCCATAGCATTTGAGTTTATAAATTCCAGGAACCTTTGGGCTAAGGTGCTGGGGCTTGAGTAATGCTCCCAGTCTATGTTTGGGTAGTTGAAGTCGCATAATATAATGGTGTTCTGAGTGGGATTCCTGACTTTGAGAGGGTGGTCTGTAGGATGCTATAAACTGAAAAGCAGTCTTGCCCACTGTCAGTTGCACATGGATGGTCTCCGATACTTCGTGCACTGCCACTAACCTGGAGGTGTGGATATCCTTGATAAATATGGAAACTCCCCCTCCTTTTGTGGTTTGGTCCGGGTTTTGGGGACGAAAAGCATGATATGAGGTATAACCTGGTAGTGCTGGGGTGCTCTCTGGAGCCTTGAACCAGGTTTCCGTCACTGCACAGATATCAATGTTCTCCATACTGAGGAGAGCTTCGAGTGCATGCATCTTGAGGTTAAAACTTCTGGCGTTTAGCAGCATTACCCTTAGTTTCTTGTTCCTTGTGCTGTCTATGGAGGTGGGTTTGACTTTTGAGCCTTGCCTAAAAAAGGCACTATGGGGGTGGCAAGAGCCTTTGCCAATATCCGAAAGCCCAGGGGTGACAGGTGCAAGCCATCCCTAGTGAAGCAATGTGGCTTGTCGAGCATGTCATCCCAGGCTGACAGACACTGGATCCCCTTTGAATGACTCCAAAATTTTAGCCAATTGTTAAAATCAATCATTTTGTCTTTATACTGTGGCATCATTCTAGGTGAGGGTAAGATGCTGCTCAAGGTCAGGGTCATACCGACCTGGGCTACATGATCAGAGAGCTCCTCTATGTGTCTTTTCATGTAGTCGAGGGAGGTACGTCTCAGGTCATTCACGCCAGCATGTACAATGACTGAGTCATATTTGTATTTGCTTTGGAGTGACCTGAGTGCTTGCATTATGTGGCAGATCCTAGCACCCAATAGGCAGCTCACTGTGACCTTCTCTTTATTCAGCCTGGTGAGCGGGACGTCAGTGTGTCTGACAATAGAGTCACCTATTACAAGGGTATCAGGTGTGTTATTCAGCCTTAAGGGCTGTGACTGCTTGGCACACTGACTTTGTGTGCTATGTGTTGTACGTGTTTTGTTTTGGAGTAGCATTTGCTTGGATGTCTGCTTTGGAGGTCTCTGTTGCTTAGGTAGATTTTTATTTAGAGCCTCCGAGTATGTTTTTGTGTTTTTATGTGTTTGGTTCGCTGTTGTGGTGGGACTATGTGATACTGGAATTGTGTTGTGTGAGGTTACCTTCTCCTCCTGACTGGTTACACCAGTTTTGAGATGAGAGAGCTCAGCCTCCAGTTTGGCTATATGGTTGCATCTCTCACATATATTTGAACCTGTTTGGAGAAGGAGAGGGTTGTCCGTGTACATGAGACAGTTGTAACATTGCCTCAAAATTCCCAGATTCACCAGATGGACTGGAGAGGAAACCATTGACTGACCTTTGGACATGCTAGAGTAATATAGGGAACTGAATTAAAATGGACCAATAGGGGACAAGGTAATCGTAGAGAGTATAAGAGTAAGTAGTGCTTATGGTTTATTAGTGCTAACTTGTAAGATTACTTATTTGGACCAGTGAGGGGCCTTAGGATGAGAATATGGTGTTTAATTTGAGAGATAGAGCAGTTCTAAGGGAAAAAGTGAAGAGCAGACATTGTGGAGCCAGGAATAGCTTAAACCCAATTAGGCGGTACTGCCCGATGCTGCGCTATGCGCAAAAACGGGCAAAACCGAGCAAAAGAGGGTTTTAAGAGAGGGAGATCAAGGAGTTTGGAATTGACCCAAAATGACCAATAAAAATACAGTTTCAAGGCAGTAACCACTCCCACAGGGGCAAGCAGGCTGCTCAATGTTTATCACTGCCACTGATGAACACAGAAACTTCCCTTTTGCCCAAGCAAACAATGGCCTCCAAGAAACTTACAAACAGTTCAGAACAGCAAATCTGTAACTGAACTTTTTTAAATCTCAGAAAAGTGGGAAAAAAGCAAGATTTTTTTTGTTTTTTTGTTTTTTTTAAGGAAAGCAGAGGTTCACAAGTATCAACAAGGTAGAACAGTGCAGTAAATGACCCCACACTTGAGTGCTAGGCCAGAGACAGATAAAATGCAAGTTTTAAGAAAAAAAACAATTTTAAAAATAAGTGCAGGCAGGAAATTCAGTAATCAGCTCTAGGTTGTGTTCTAAATACAGTTACCAACACAGAAATCAAGTTTAACAAGCCAGAAAATGCTCAAAAGTAGGTGGCAATGAAGAAAAACTTAACAAATAATCTGAAGCAAAATACTTAAAATCTCAAAAGTGTCTCCTTTCTTCTCTCAGCGTTTTCTCCTCTTGGTGGGTGCTTCACCAACAGCCAAGTCCAAAAAGATGCCAAAACCACGAGGCAATCGGGTTTTAAGAGAGGGAGATTAAGGAGTTTGGAATTGACCCAAAATGGCCAATAAAACTACAGTTTCAAGGCAGTAACCACTCCCACAGGGGCAGGCAGGCTGTTCAGTGTTCATCACTGCCACTGATGAACACAGAGACTTCCCTTTAGCCCAAGCAAACAATGGCCTCCAAGAAACTTACAAACAGTTCAGAACAGCAAATCTGTAACTGAACTTTTTTAAATCTCAGAAAAGTGGGAAAAAAGCAAGATTTTTTTGTTTATTTAAGGAAAGCAGAGGTTCACAAGTATCAACAAGTTAGAACTGTGCAGTAAATGACCCCACACTTGAGTGCTAGGTCAGAGACAGATAAAATGCAAGTTTTAAGAAAAAAAAACGATTTTAAAAATAAGTGCAAGCAGGAAATTTAGTAATCAGCTCTAGGTTGTGTTCTACATACAGTTACCAACACAGAAATCAAGTTTAACAAGCCAGAAAATGCTCAAAAGTAGGCGGCAATGAAGAAAAACTTAACAAATAATCTGAAGCAAAATACTTAAAATCTCAAAAGTGTCTCCTTTCTTCTCTCAGCGTTTTCTCCTCTTGGTGGGTGCTTCACCAACAACCAACAAGTCCAAAAGTAAACAACAGGTGGGACAAATATTTGTCTCACTCACTCTTACACTGGTCTGCAAATGCCTGTAGCATGGTCTTTAGTGTAGAGATTAATCTCTCCACCAGACCATTAGTCTAGGGTGGTAGAGGGTGATCTTTAGGTGCTTCACCCCACAACAATTCCACAGACAAGCCAGCAGGTCTGACATGAAATTGGCACCACTGTCAGTCAGTATTTCTTTTGGGAAACCTAATCGGCTAAAAATCTCTAACAAAGCATTTGGCACCTTTTCTGCCTCAATGGCGGACAGGGCCACTGCCACAGGGTATCTGGTAGCATAATCTACTACCACTAGGATATACTTCTTTTCTGTGGAACTTGGGGTACTCAGAGGCCCCACAATATCCATAGCTACCCTCTGAAATGGCTCCTCAGACATAGGCAAAGGCACCAAAGGAGCTTTGACCTTGTCTTCTGCCTTGCCTACTTTTTGGCACCACTCAAAGGTCCTCCAGTACCCAGTTACATTCCTGGAAATTCCAGGTCAATAAAGTTCTGCATAATATGTCTCTTTATACATTTTATGCCCATATGATCTGCAAAGGGAATGTCATGGGCTAGTTAGAAGTGCCAGATGGCAGGCTCTGGGCACTACCAGCTGCTGTATTCTCTCACCCTCTAGCCTTCCTTCAGGGATCCACTCTCTGTACAGTAACCCTTTGTCCCAGTATACAGATTCCCCTTTTCCCTGAGAATCAGGCACCTCCCTGGCTACCTCCCTCAAGCCTTGTAATGTAGAGTCTGAGAGCAGAGGCATGTTTCAACTATCTCTTTGTAACCTTTCCCAGCTCCTCTTCCATCTGAAGTCTGGTATCCTCTGACAGCAGTGCATCACTGTTAGCTTGGATACTACTACTACTTACCTCTGCACTTGCAGTCACTCTGTCCAAGGGAATAGCAGTACCCACAAGCAGCTATGGCTCACCTTCAGTCCCACTACTACAGGGTAGCTCCCTTCCTGAAGTAGCAACCTCAGCAGTCCTGGGGTCAAGTGTGCAGTCTGTCTGGGTCCCCCCTCCCAGGCTGCCAGACCCACATGCCTGTCTCCAAGCCTGACTGCATGTACCTGCATGCACACAAGGTACTGCATTATCAAAATCATTCCCTATCAGGACACCTGCAGGGATATCCTCAAACACACCTATGTGCTTGCTTCCTTTTCCACTCTCCCAGTCAAAGTGAACCCCAGCCAAGGGTATTTGGAATGGAGTCCTTCCTAAAGCTCTGACTGAAGTAGACTGCCCAAGCAAGTAGTGCTCTTCTTTAACCATTGCAGGCTTCACAATGGTTAGGTCAGAGGCTGTGTCTGTCTTAGCAGTGGCCTGTTTCTCATCTACTAAGGATATAATCTCTTGTGATAGTTTGGTACCACTGTCTCCAGACAATTTACTGCTGGCATTCTGTCATTCACACATACTGGCTCCCCCACCTTTTGTTCTCCACCTTGCCTACATGGACATCTATATGCTACATGGCAACACTGGTTACATTTAAAACATTTAACCCTTGATCCTGGCCATGTAGATGGTCAACATTATACTGTTTATGAACCCTTTCAAACATTTGAATAAAACTATCAAAATTATCACCCTCTGTAATTTGTGGAAGAAATTTACTGACCTTTATTGCTTCTGGGGTTCAGTTACTTCCTTCCCCATTACTTCCATGACCCTGGTAAAGAGTCAGCATTTCCTGTTGATGTTGCCGCTGCCACTCATTTACTTCAGCTTCCAGACATCTCAATCTCTCTGCTGATTCTGCTTTGACCACCAAACGCCGCAGTCTCTCTGCTGATTCTATTTTCAAATGTTTGGCCTCCAGTTCAGGTATCTTTAACTCCGGACACATTTTTAAGTCCTTTGAGGCAAAGTTGAACTATCCATTTTCTGAGAGTTGTACATCCTCAGTGCCAGTCTGGTTGTCCTCCTGGTTGCTGGTCTGTGATGTAGCTGTGGTTAAGGGTGCAATAATTTCCACTTTAGTCAGGTTGGCACGCACCAGTCATTTGGCTTGATACATCTCAGCCAACTGGCTCCTTGTCATCTTGCCATAATCCTCTGCTGACATCCTTGTCTGCTATCCCTGACTAACTAAGCTAACAAAAAATAAATTAAACTATTGTGATATGAAACTCTAAATGTCTACCTTGTGGCTGCTTGAGAGTACAAACACCTTTTTTAGTGACCACTGTTTCCAGGTTACAGAAGTTTAATATCCACACCACTGAATCCCAATATGTGATGTGGTGATCCCACCACTGCCAGCAATATGTGATGATCCACCACTGGACCAGTAATCAAGGAGCCTCAGTCCTCACCACTGGCACCAGAGGGTGATGTACACTGGGAGGATTACAGGTACACACACAGTGCTTCCAGATGCAGCTCTCTGCATCAAGTGCAGTTTCCTTTAAGAGCACATAGATACCACAGTCAATCCAGGGCTGGTTTCTCCTTCTTTCTCCATATCCCCAGTAAGACTCCCAACTGGCACAGCTATAGAGTTGAGATCTCAGCTGAGTGATCAAGCCAAGACCTACCAGCACCCTCTCTGTCCAACCAGTGCTTTGTGTCCCTGCCCAAGTAGCTGACACACACACACACACACACACACACACACACACACACACACACACACACACACACACACACACACACTCTCTCTCTGAGGTTTGATTCACACACACACACACACACACACACACACACACACACACACACACACACACACACACACACACACACACACACACACACACATATACACACACTCCTTGGAGAAGCTAGCACAGGTTTACTAGCTATGCCCCCTTCTGCCCAGACTATAAGGTAGTTACCACTGCCACCAGTCAACTCCTTATCAGCTGCTTTAAGGCCCTTAACAAAGGGTGTCCAATCTTACTGTGTAATATCAATATTAACACCAATGGTAGTTTGACCAAGAGCAAGGCTATTAGGAGTGGCCCACACAGTGTCACCAAATAAATATGAAGTACTCTCAAAACTTAAATATCTATACACAGATCAGCCACAATGAAATGATTAATATATTTAATAATAAATAATAAAAGAGCAAGAAAATACTCAGTATATATTCACAGTAACATCAGTGTTCAAAACCACAGGAAATATTTAAAGCCACATTGCAGGACAGTCTCAGATATATAAAGAAAAATATCTAAACTAAGTTTCACTATGTTCCTGACTGAATCTAAGAACATTACTATACCCTAGAAACTTACCTCATTTGAGCAAGGCAGATGTTATAGAGAATGGTTCTTGTCAGATCCAAGACAGTTTACAGAATGCCCCATCTCTCTAAGAGACTTCTCAAATTAATATCTCAAATATCACTGCTGGGATAGCTTGCAGAATGATATAATTTCTTGTCATCTGACCCCAGGTGAAACCCCCACTGCTGGAAGCTGGCAGTATTTTGCATCTACCTGTGAAAATACATGGACCTCAGATCTTTGGCAGATGCTGGAAGTCATAAATCCTGCACATTTCAAGACTAGTAATTATTTCACCCTAAAGACAATGCAGAAAGCTGTCTAGTACAGATATTATGTCTCTAACTGCCCTGAAACTGAAAGGTACCATCTTTTATTGCGTAGCCATACAGTAATTTAATTTCAGATATTTTTCCTGACGTTAACCTCCAGTATTCCAGTTTCCACTGTTAAAATATATACATTTAAACAGTTACAATAGTGTGTGTACATTTCTGTTTTTCTAGTAGGGCACACTGTGGTTACATTTTAACCACAAACACTTTACAAAATAACTTTTTAACAAATGTGTCTGTACAGACCAGTTTGATATACACATGGCATACAGTTCTAATACAGTTGTAACACAAGAATCCTATATAAATCATGCTGATATTCACAAATGACATATAATTCTTTACAAATTTCCAGATAGCTATGCTGGCAGCATCTCCTTTCATGACAGTGTTATTTTAGTTACTATTAATTCTGGTTAAATGGACAATCAACTTGTTTCTTACCTTGCATCTCCAGCCACATTGCCTCTTTAAACTGAAATTACTTTTCTTTAAATATTCTGTAATGTTTAAACACAGTAACTTAACCTTTTTTGTCTGTTCCCAGCCCTGTCTTCCCTTTATCTAACTAGATTTGCAACTCAGTTTTGCTTGCCCCCCAAAAAGTCAGAATCTCTCACACAAAACTTCTTATTTACTTACACAGTCTCTCTCATTTTAGTAATCATTGTATGTTTGCTTATTTTCTCATCTTAGTGCATATTAATAACTACAGACCAGTAGCGATTCTCTCCCTCCTCTCCAAAATATTAGAGAAATGCATCCATATGCACCTGATGCAATACCTAACCTCAAATAACACATTCTCAGAAACATAACATGGCTTTAGGCCTCAACACAGCACCACTACTATGCTACAACATTTTACCAGTATAATAAACTGACATACAAACAATGGTCTGCTTGTGTCCACCATGTTCTTAGATATGTCAAAGGCATTTGATACTGTCTTACACCAGCAACTGCTCATTCGACTCTCCTCAGTAGGATTTTCATAATACTCCTTGTTATGGGTACTTAGTTACCTATCTGGAAGGCAACAAGATGTTAAATGGTGACAAACCTACTCATCCTTTCAACCAGTTACTACAGGTGTCCCTAAGGGCTCTGTCCTGGGTTCTCTCCTATTTAATACATTTATTAATAACCTCTGCATGTTCTCTCACCATAATAGTTCAGTTCAGGATGTAGATGACTCATCATTAATATGTGCAGCTTCAACAATAAATAAGCTTCAAGACATTGCTCAAAAATCTTTCTCCTCTGTAGAAACCTCGCTCAAAGAATCAAACCTCATTTACCCCCAGCATTGCCAAAATCAAAAGCAATCTTTTACCATAAAGTCAGTAAATAATACTGTCATTGAAACTAGAACTCACAGTAAACTTCAAGACATTATAATAGATGACAGTCTCAAATATGACCAACATAAACTGCACACCATTAAATCTACACACCAGAAACTAGGCTCCCTTTATAGGATCAATAGATTCCTTACAGATACTGCAAGAAAAACTCAGCCACAACCTTCTTGCTGCTAACTCTCTTATATACCACTCCTATCCTTACAAACTTAAGCAATACTCAAAGTAAGAAACTTGCTTCCTGCTACAAAAAAAAGCTAAATTTGCCAACAGTCTCCCTCATAGGACCCACCATTGTCATAACTTAAAGCAATTAAACTGTCTTGAACTGCACAACTACTTAACATATTCACAAGTAACTAAAGCACACAAACTCATTCATTATCCAGAAAAATGCCCTGCACTGCAAAACGTATTACTGCCCTACTGTCCAGCAAGAGACCTCCATTCTAGTAACAATTTCTTACTACTCACAAATATGTCAAATAATGTTGCAGGAGACTCACTCTACTCCCAATACATAGCTAAACTCTGGAATAGTATCCCCACCCAAATAAAACTCTCCAACAAACTCAGTAGTTTTAAACCACTGCTTAAACAACATCTTTAACCAGTCCTGGTCCTGAACATGCTCATCACCAGATTAAGACTTCCTGATCACTGTATGATTCTCTTCAAATACTCTCCTTAAAAAGAATACTCTCAATCTCTCACTGAAATGACAAAACAATTTTTATCCATAACTGCTGTCTTTACAGTCCGCTAAGTTGTACATGTGCCTCCCTTTAGCAACTTCTACCTCTATAAAAATGTTACATTGTATAAATGTAAATAGAAAATAACTACTTCATGTTTTACTGGAACTAAGTATAATGCAATGTAAATAAATGGAGCTTGTCTCCTTGGGCCTCCGCTGAAAATGGATGTTACCCATTCGGACTGTCCCAGAAAACAAAGATAAATAAAAAGAATCAGTTGCATCAAAACACTATAGACTGAAAAATCACTCAGTTCTGCCCATTTTCCCCACTTTTTACTTTTCTTAAATGAAACTATTATCAATTGTTGTACAATTCAAACCTATCACATATAAGTCCATCCTGCAAAATAGACATCAAAACTAATCTTTCTGAAACCTCTTTCAACTTCTTTTTCTCTGCTTACCCTTCACTTTTTAATTGCTTAAAATCTTCCCCCAAAACAGTGGTCTCCCTAAATGTAAATACAGTTCTAATGCTTTCCAAATATTAACTTTTTTATGGTCATGCCGACTATTAATAGTTACAATAATACCAGGTTCCATTTCAGTGTCTACTATTAAAGCATCCCTCCCCTATTTCCAGTCACACCCTCTGTATCTTCTGGTCTCTTCTGCTTATGCCTACTCTAGTTCCCAAATACTTCTCTCTGCATATAGCAAATTATAAATGCCTACTATCCTACTTACTTCATAAGACATAAAGCTTACGTTTACTACTCCTTGCATCTAACAGATAAACATCTAGCTTTGCCACTTTTAATAATCTTAAACAATGTAAGCTCCCTTTAAAGACAATCACGTTATTCAAATTTAAAAACAAAGAACATGTCTAAGCAACTGTAGAATTAACACCAGAATTTAATGAAAACTTTAAGCGCTTTTCATTTGCAATGTATGCAAACTTCATCAGAAGTAAAAACAACTAAGAATACGTCATCCTTTTAAATCACTTAACCAAAAAAATGCGGGATAATTTTACCAACTGTTACCCCTTAACAAGCTACCTTTAAAGTAAAATGTAACCAGGTATAAAATGCATTACATTCCTACCTTTTACAATAAAACACCTTACCATACATTCAAAAATAATACATAAATAATGCAAGTAAAAAGTCAGAGTAACGAGAGAATAAGAAATAAAGCATAATAAATACATTACATTAATAAAACCCAAAATACATCAATATAATGTCCAATATCTAGAAACTAAATATTACCATTTGTATTAACTGTTTTAATACAGTAAGAGCAAACATATACTCTTTAATATGCTCTATCATCTTTGCAAACTCTTCAGTTTTAAAATGCTACTGATGGAACAGGACTCGTTGAGACCTGGAACATTGTATGCATTGAGTTTAATTTGCCAAACGAGCTCAAGTTCTTCAAATTTAATAGGTATAGGGCCGCCTCTGATGTCTTGTGGCACGTTGTCTATGGCCATGAATTTAAATTTGTGGTCCATGTTTAGATGGATATGCTTGGACAACGCGTTATCGGTTTTATTATGACCAATAGCGTACAGATGTTCGTACATTCTGTCCCGGAGTCTTCGCTCTGTCTTGCCTATATAAAAGGCATGTACATTTGGCCAAATAGACCACAAACCTGGAATTGCAGTTAAACCTAGATTTGAGTTTACATTGCTGGCCATTCACAACAAAAAAGTTAGCTACCTCCACATATTTGCAATAATTGCAATTCTCACATTTATTCATGCCAGCTATTCTGGGACCCCTATGATGCTGTTTTTCCAATAAGTTCTTTAGATTTCTACCGCATCTGAAAATAACTTTAGGTGTGTTACCAAATTTGAATAACATTTGATTGGATCTAAACAGTTCCCAGTTTTTCTGCAACATTTTAGTGCAAAAATTACTTTGTGCACTAAATGTGGTTGTAAAGCTACAACGGAATAATTGGTTATTCTGAGTGGTAAACTCACAAATACCCTCCGGAAATAGCAAGACCAGGTCTTTAATGCTGTCAGGGGCAGGTGACCTGATAGGTAAAATAGGTTTATAAACCTGGCTTAACCTTTTAAGGCTAACCTCCTCAATCAAGGAATCTACTAGAGATTCCAGGTAGTCACGATGCAGAAAAGGGCATTTTAAAAACATACATTCTACCACGAAGTCTTCCTCCTGGCTGATAATACGTGAAGCCCTAACTAGCTGACCCTTGATGACAGACCTTTTCTGGTGAAACGGGTGACAACCAGAAAAATGAAGGAATGAATTGGAGTATGTACATTTCCTATAAATTTTGGCCGTGTAACAACTCGATGTTCTATTCTTACTTAACCAAATATATAAATATGCTATGGCCTCCGTATTGAAAGTGGATGTGAATTGTAAAAATTCTGTTGATTGATTAAATGTTTCCAACATGTATTGACCTGTCTCCTGATCCCCATTCAGCAAAATAAATATGTCGTCCAGTTATCTAGTATAATGTACAAGATCCTTTTGGACATTCATGTTCTTAAAAGCAAATTCCGATTCCCAGTGCGCCATAACCAAATTAGCTACGCTAGCGCCGCAAGGGGAACCAAGCATGCAGTATTTACTGGATTCACTTTTTTTCTGATATATTCCCCTGGGATTTTCTTACCTTGTACATCCTTGCTTGCACACCTCTCAACTGTCCAGACTTTTGCCTCATATTTGTGGTTATAAAATTTGTTTTTTTTTGTCAAATCACAGTGCATTGAAGCCACGAAATAAAGACATACATTTGAGTTTTAGACTTTGTATCCTTCATAAAATACATGGTAACATAAATCCAGTTATTCTAGCAACTTTTGTACATTTATAAGAGTAATATTAAAATTTTGTCCCTATTTTTGGGCCTTTGCCCCCCCCACCCACTTCATTTTAGGCTTTGCCCAGATTTCCCTTTCTAAGAAGTTAAAAGGTATGCTTGCTTGGGTCCAGCCTACACTATGTGCCAGCTGCTTTGCTGCTTGCTCATTGTTATTCATTTTGACATGCAGTTTTGGTTGAACAGTTTTGACATACATAATTCTATCGTCTTCAGATGAGCTCCATTTTAAAATTCAGTCTAATACCAGCAACTTATACTGCTGATGCAACTGCTGCCAGGTTATTGCTATATTAATGAAAAATGGGTGCTGAGCTTGGCTTGTTAACTGGGGTGGCCTATACTGTAAATGCTATTATTTTTACGCTTACGGACAAACTTAAAACAGATCTTTATGTTCTTTACTTGATGTTTAAGCGGCCTTGAAGTAAGCAGCTTTTATGTAAACATCACCAGCTAAATCTGACTATTGCTTACTTGTTATGGTAGTAGTACTAATTAGACTTTTTATGGTTCATCTGTTTCAAATAATACACTAGCTCATTTTTTATTGGCCTGTCATTTTATGTGGTCTTAAGATATGTCATGTATTCACATTCTTTTGTTAAGCTGTTTTTTAAGCTGGTTTTACATTTTGCCCTAAACTTGCCATCTTTGGAACCTTCTCTAGTTTTGGTCTGGTCTTTGTTTTATTACTGGTTTTAAGTCTGCTGTTCAGAATTTAGACATGCTTCAGTTGGTCTGCACAAGTTATTTTAACTGTCTCCCTAAATATGCCTAGACTACTAGTTTATCAGTTTAGCAATAGTTGTGGATCAGTGTCTTGGACTATTTCTACTTTTTCCTTCTCACTAGCCTCATGCTGGACTTCTAGATTTTAAAGTTGCTATAGGATAGCATCCTTTTCAGTATGCAGTTATTAACATTCAGCATAATGACCCCTTTATACTTCATGTTTTCTTCACTCCTAATAATTCTGATGTTTCTCAGGGTTGTGGAATGTTGGCGTTGGAGGATAGATGAAGAAGTTATGATCTTACCATAATGTTCCATCTGTGTTATTCATCTTCATTCATTCATTACTGATGGGTGTCGGTTCCATCCTTGGAATTGAGTGGGCCTTTAAACAAGCTTGTGCCGGCCAAAAAACTCTTGAGCAAAGCTTTTACCCACAATGCCCTTCTCCCTGTTACCTCAAATCGAGTTTGCCTGTTATAAGTAAAGCAGAGGCTGTCTCTGAGCAGAAACCCTAAAGTAGGAGTAGGACCCAATTCGATCCACCAGGAGCCTCTGGAGGGCGAAGGAGGGTGGGATGTAATGAATGAATGAAGATGAACAACACAGATGGAATGTTATGGTAAGAACATTACTTCTTTATCTGATGTTATTAATCTTCATTCATTCCTTACTGATGGGACAGAGTACCTAGCTACCTTTAGTCCTGGGAGGCCCTTATGGAAGGATGTTCCTGTGTACCATTGAACCAAAATATGCTCTTCCCCTGGAGGTGAAATCCAATTTGTAATGAGTGATAAAGGTATGAGGGGTAGCCCAAGTTGCAGCTGCACAAATATCATTCAATGAAGCCTTTGCTTGACAAGCAACAGAAGTTGCTATTGACCTGTTAGAATGTGCTCTGACTTTGCTTGGTAGAGGAATTATATTTCATTGGTAAATCAAGGATATACAGCTTCTCAACCACTTGAACAAGGCTACTTTTAAGACAGGGTTTCCCAATTTTGGGCCTGAATAGGACACGAATAGCTGTCTGATTTATGTACTGACTTAGTTCTGTCTAGGTAAAAATATAATTGTCTGTGAACATCCAGCAAATGAAGACAGTATTCTCCTTTGTTTGAATAGTTGGGGAAAAGACTGGAAGATCAATCGCTTGGTTAACTGTCAAGTCTGAGATGACCTTGGGCAGAAAGGAAGGATTAGTCCGGAGTAATACTCTGTCTTTATGAAATACCATGTAAGAGCATTTAATACACAAAGCCTGAAGCTCTACATTGCATCTGGCTGATGTGACAGCAATCAAAAATAGAGATTTCCAGGACAGGAACTTTAGGTTGCAAGTGGAAGCAGGTTCAAAGAGTGAACTTGTCAGGGATTGTAGTACTAATGTTAAATTCCAAGGTTCGATGGGTTCCCTGAAGGGTGGACTAATATGCAAGGCCCCTTTTAAGAAAGCTTTGCAGAGACAATGGGAGATTAACGATGAGTCTAAAAACCCATTATGAAAGTTTGAGATAGCAGCTAAGTTTACTTGAATGGTTGAGGCTGCTGCTCCTGAATGAAGAAGACTTGATACATAATCCAAAACCACACTAACAGGAGCTGAACAAGGGTCCTGGTCCAATTGTCTTTGTCGGGACCAAATAAGGAACCTCTTCCACTTGCTGAGATAGATTTTCCTGGTGGATGGTTTATGTGAAGCCAGAAGTATATTATGCACTGGGGAGGAAAGGTTATTCTGTCTGGTGATTACTGGAAGTGGAGAAACCAAGCTATCAGCTTGAAACTGGAGGTGTTTGGGTGAGTCAACCCTTGTGGTTGTGAGATCAGTTCTGGAGTTGGTACCAGAATCCATGGGTGATCTACTAGGTGAGGCCAAAGGAGGTGAAACCAAACTTACCATGGCCAGTAAGGAACAATGAGGATTACTCTGCTTCACAGATGAAGGGCTTTCTTTAGAAACAGGGGGATCAGGGGAAGGGAGAGAAAGCATACAGAAGTTCCGTGGGCTGATCATGAATCAGAGTGTCCCTTGGAGACTCCTCCTGTAGGGAAATTAGGGCAAAGTAGCAGGTGCATTTGTGGTTTACTGGAGAGGTGAATAGGTCGCATCAAGGCTGGCCCCAGTGGCTGAAGATCTTTGCTGCAATAATAGGATTGAGGGACCACTCGTAAGGCAGTAGGATGGATCTGCTCAGCTTGTCTGCAATCATGTTGGAACTCCCGGGAATATGCATTGCAATTAGAAAGTGGGTGGAAGCTAGCGCCCATTGCCAAATTCTCATGGCTTCTCGACACAATGGGTAGGACTTGGTTCCCCCTTGTTTGTTGATGTACCAGACTCCTGACATGTTGTCTGATTAAATAGCAATTGTTCCTGACAGAAGGATGGATTGAAATGCTAGCAATGCTAGAAGCACCACCCTCAGTTCTAGGACACTGATATGCAGGTGGGCCTCTATGTCTGACCAAGTACCTTGGACCATCTTCCCCTGGTAAAGACCCTCCCACCCTATCAGGAAAGCATCCGTAGTCACTGTGGCCCTGGGCTGTTTTGGGTAAAAGGGGTGACTCCATTGTAGTCCGTCTGGTTTCATCCACCTCATTAAATCCCACTTGCATTGCTGAGTTATGCTTATTTGAAAGGACAAGGGATTTTGTAAGGTGTACTATTGTGTTAGAAGGGGCCATTGGAGAATTCTCATGTGTAGTCTTGCCAAGGACAATTGCTCCAATAAATTGTAAGGATTGAGAGGGAATCAGGTTGCACTTTCCCCAGTTTATTGAGATTCCCAGAAATTCTGCTAGTCCAAGTGTGTAATTTAGTGCTATCTCCAGTAGATGCTTGGTGGGGGTGGTGAGGAGCCAATCATTTAGATATGGAAACACCCAGAATCCTTGTAGTCTCAAGTGAGCTGCTACCACTGCCATGCACTTGGTGAACACTCTGGGGACTGTAGAGAGTCTGAAGGGCAGCAAACAAAATTGAAAGTGATTGGCCCCCTAGCCAGAACAGAAGAAATATTCTGGAGCATTGTCCATGTTTATGTGGTAATACACATCCTGAAGATCTGTTGAACACATCCAATCATCTTTCTTCAAGAAAAGGAGGGTAGACTGAACCGTGGCCATCCACAATTTTTCTTGTTTGACAAATTTGTTTAGGATACTGAGATCCAGAATTGGTCTCCAGTCCCCTGTCTTCTTTGGCACTAAAAAGAATCTTGAGTAGAATCTGGATCCTATCTGGTCTGGTGGGACTGCCTGGATGACTTTTTTTTGAAGCAGCTTTTGAATTTCTAGTGCTGGTGTTTCCCTTTGACTGGGTGGAATGTCAGGAATTTTACTTGGTGACTTTGGGTAAAGATTGAATGGGACGTGGTATCCTCTGGTTATGATCTGTTGCACCCATAAATCTGTTGTTATTATTAGCCAGGCAGAAAGGTGCAAGGAAAAACGTCCCCAGACTGCTTCCAGAGGAACGCAATCAGGGTGCTCCTCAGGAGCACTGATAGGGTTGTCCAGAGAAAGAATCTCTGGAGCGCTGGTTATGCGGACCCCCTCAGCCCCTGTAGGGGCACCTTCTGGATGAGTTACCCCCTCTGCCTTGTGGAGTATACTCACCACGTATGTCACGGAAAGGACCCTGCAATTTCTTGTGCCACATCTTTCTGCTCCTCTGGTTCCTAGAGTATGGACACTGAGGAGTGGAAAAATGGATGCCCATGACAGACAGGGTCTTGCCATCCTTCTCACATCTGGCCAATGTGTCTTTCACTTTCAGGCCAAAAAGGGAAGAAGCTTCCACTGGAGCATTAAGAAAGGAAGACTTAAAAGGGTCCGCAAAGTCACAAAGGCGCATCCAGGCATGATGTCTCATGACTACACCTGAACCTGCCGCTCTGGCTGCTCCTTCAGTGGCTTGAGAAATCAGATGCATGGTGGAGTTGAATATGGATTCCTGGGTAGCTAACTGCAAGGCAACTTTGTTGCAGACCTCGTAAGAAACAGCTCCTGCTAAGGTTTCAGAGAGTTCGGTGACTAAGTCTCTTTGAAGAATGATGAAGTGTGCCAGATAATTCAAAGACTTAATAGCAAAGGTCAATGACACAAAAACTCACTTCCCTAGCCTGTCCAGCACCCAAGACTCCCTGTTTGGGGGGTGGACAGTCTGGCTCTCCTTGGCCAGTTCCTTTTTCATGGCAGCCACCATCACCATCGTGTCTACTGGAAGACCCTTGGAACAGTGTGGGTGCTGCTCAGGAGGCAATAAAATTTTGTCCAGCCTCCATGGGATCAGTTCAGTGGTAGCAGGACTCTTCCATGCGTGCTGCATGATGAGCTGAACCAGCTCATCTTTTAAGGCAGGGTCACCCAGGAAGTACAGGGTCGAGCACGAAAAGCCTGCAGGCATATGGACTCCTTGGAGGAGGGATTGGTGGGCTTCCAGTCATCACTCTGCTTCAGTATTTCAAGGATGTCTTCAAATGAGACATCATCAGGGGGCAACTGTGGTGACACCTCCCCTTCATCGTAGTCCATGTCCTCGATGAGAGACTCCTCAGGTGAGTTCATGTGCTTCCTCTTACACGTCCTCTTGCATGGTACCTCTTCAGTGGGAGCTTCTGAAGAGGACTCCAAAGAAGGGGCACCCTGCAGTAGGGTATTCTGAGGCTCTTGTGCTTCATGTCCCAAAGTAGTGGCTTGTGTCAGCTGTGGCTCAGAGGAAGGACATATCTGGGGTTCCAATGCTGACAGCTTGCCTACAGAGGCAAGGGCCCTCTCCATTGCTTGGAAAGCTGGCCTGCCCAAAGAGGGATGGGAGCCCAGAACCGAGAAGGATAACCTCAGAACTGGAGTCACACTCCTTTCCGATGAGCCTGCTCCCAAGGACACAGCCTCAAGGGGACTCGGTACTGACAGTGCTCCTGGAACCGTGGCAGACGGCACGGCAGAAAAACCCAGAGCTGTACCAGGTGCCAAGGAGCCTGCAGTCCAGTCCTCAACATGAGGATGGCCTGGCTCCAAATGACTCGAAGGCCAAAGGGATGGATGTGGAACCACAGTGAGATCCACTAATGGCACCGAAGGCATGGAAAATGAGAAAGGTGTCAGTGCCGAGTACTTCAAAGCCTGCAAAGAGGTCAAAGGAGGAGAATAAGCTGGAGTCTGTGGAAACAGATTCCCAGGTCTGAAACGGAATGGGGTCTTAGAAGATGTAGCAATTCCTCAGGCCATCAGCAGCTGGTCCACAAGATGCACCATGTCCAATTCCGAGAGGCTCCTCGTTGATCTAGTGGATATCCCCAACTGGAACTCTGGCCATTCTAAAAAAGGGCTAAATTGCTGGCCAACAAAAGGATCCACTGAAGGGGAGTACCAGGTCTGTGCAGTATGTTCTATTGGCACCAATGTCTTGAGTTTAGAGACCTGTGTAACAGGGGTGTCCAAACCTGGAACAGATACCGTGGGCAAGCTTGGTACTGTGGACGTAATAGGTGCCATGGTCATGGACTTAGTCAAAATGTGCAGTTTAGGCAGGGTCAGTGCCATAGACTTTGTCGGTTGCCAAAATAGACGCCGATGATAAAATGATTATTGATGGTACCCAAGACAGTGCTGTAAAAGCGGGTTTCAACTCTGGAGCTGAAGGGGTCATTTTTGGCCTTGGTTCCTCCTTCCTATCACCAGAGGGTGAAGAAGTAACTGAATATGGTCTCTTTTTATGCTGTTTATGCTGTTTTCTGGGAGGCGGTGAGTCCTCTGACGCAGAAATAGACTCTGAAAAAGCCATCTTAAGGAGGCTCTTCAGAATCAACTTGTTTCTCCTTTCATTAACGGTTTGAGAACTGAACCCCTGGCAAATAGTACAAGGAGGCAGTACTAACCAGTGTCCAGTAAGCTAGTGTTTTACATTCATTACGCAGATATTGTTTAAGTGTATTTTTTTTAATTCTTCAGTGTTGTACAGTTTTCATTTTTTAAAGGAAGTTGTTTCCATGTAGCAGGTCCTATTCTGGAAAAGGTTCTTTCTCCAATGACAAATTTAAACCTAGGTCACTCAGGTGTTAGGGTATCTTCCTGGCTGTTCCTAAGAGAGTAGATTTTCTTTTTTATTTGTAGTGTTCTTTTAAGAGTAGGGTGGTACCCATGAGTTAATAGTTTGTAAATCAGGGTATCCAAGATATGTGGCTTTATAAATAAAAGGGTGCCAGTGCACTTTTTCTAGAAGGTTGCAATGATGACAATTCATGTCCACTAAGAGAGTAATGGAGAAATGGAGAACCACAATGTGTGGATCAGACACATCTTTCAAAATACTTAGTCTTCTGAATTAAAGTTCTATGAAAGGAAAGTATATTCTCAGACAGAAGCAGTTGCATTTTTGGGACATTTGATTGATGAGCCTGGGGTCAGGCCAAACCCAGAATAGTTGGAGGTTATCAAGCAGCCTGTACCACCAGGGAACTTTCAAGAGGCAAAGGGAGATCTTGCCATGATAAAACACTTCGGTATCTATATCTAAAACCATAACACGATTGGAGACACCATTGTTTAAATGTTTAAAGAACAAGAATGTATGGACTTATGATTGTACTCTATAGACTGCATTGTAGCACTGAAGAAACTGTGGACAACAACCCCAGTCCTTTCTATAACATCACAGAAACCATTGTTGTCTCTGTCAGTGCTAGCAGCTGTGGAATTGGTGGTCTACTTCTTTGTTTCCATGGAAAAGGGTAGAAACCAGTGTCATATTGCTACAGGAGGCTTACAGAGTTAGAAATCCACTATGCTCAGCAGTCTGTGAAAAAGCTGAGAAATACTTCTTAGGCTGGAGAGTTTTAGGCTGTTGACAGTGTATAAGCAACCAATTCTTCTGTTCTGTTATCAGTGACCTGACCTCTGATGCACCCTAAGGGTTTTAGCCCATAGTGGCAGATCTCTTGTATTAGCAGACATACACTCTTGGAGTGCCTTGCATTAGCTGCGGTGGTGCAGTGGTAGCGTTGTTGCCTCACAGCAAGAGGTTCTCCCATTCGATTCTCGGCTGCAATGTGGGGAGTGCCTTCTGTGTGGAGTCTGCATGTCCTCCCCGTGGTTGGGTGGCATTCAAAAGACATACACAAATGGGCGTGCCTTTGTTGAAGGTTGGACGTCAAGCTGGCACCTCGGGGTTCATGAAAATCTACTGCCAATCATTAGCAGACCGGAGTTCCGCTGTGGCGACCCCTAACCGGGAAAAGCTGAAAGATAAACAACAACAACACTCTTGGAGTGCCTTGACAAACACAGTAAAAGCAATGTTCAGTATTACAATGCAGCTGTCAGGAGGTTGGGTGTAGCTGACACACTGTGAAGGATGGACTTTACTAGAACAGCCACAACAGATGACAGCCAGTTACAATTCCCAGTTAAACTTATCTGAACTGAATGGCAATATACCTTCTGCAATAACAGTTTTTTTTTTTATTTGAAGGTTAAAAATCAGTGTAAAATTATGTAGTTATGACAGGAACCAGAATTATAAGACACAGACTTTTGATATCTGATATCCTGAGGGGAAGCTTGAAAGGCAGCAATGATTAATCAAGTTCAGAGAGAAAGTCAAGCACTCCGTTTGGTGGCTACAGATCTCATCAAGCATAAGGAATAAAGTTATGTGATGCCAGTCATACTGTGAATTGAGGAGTGCATAGATGAAGCAATCATTGATTCCTATACCATTAGCTGACCTTAACTGGAAGAAGGTCTGGACCTTTGCTGGAATAATATTATTCAAGGTTCATTGAAATAATTAATCTGTCTTCACTTGTCTATCCACAAGTGTCAGGGTTGCACTGAACCACACGTAGACACAACTGTAGACAGGTATTTCAAAAACGTAAGTCCTAGAATATCAAACTTTTTTCATCCCAAAATCTAGAAGAACTTTTTATTATTATTTATGTTTAGTGATGTGTGTGTGTATGTGTGTGTGTGTGTGTGTGTGTGTGTGTGTGTGTGTGTGTGTGTGTGTGTGTGTGTAAATGTGTGTGTGTTGGTCCTTGGACCCTTTTCAGCCATAACCCAGGCACAATGGTTAAGTTCAAATATAGACAGTATTCAGATGTCATGTAGAATTTTACTTAAAATATCTCAGCAATAACAAGGTGCAATAGTGATATTTAAACATAATGTAATATAGTAGAATTTTGAAGATAAGTCTACATAATAAATCAAAGTTAATATGGAGAGCTTAAAAGACAAATCAACACAACAGGATAGCATGAAAGATATCCTTATGTCTAGTAAGTCAACATATTGCTTAGGATGTCTAACTATGCTGCAATACAGTTGTGTTGAGATTGGCTGCACAGTGACAACTTTGGTATAATTTTCTTGTTATGGTGTAGGATTAGAAGTTACTTTTGAAGTCCAGCAAAATTCAGATTAATAATTTGGTGCACGGTGGTGCAGCGGTAGCGTTGCTGCCTCACAGCAAGAGATTCTCCCGTTTGATTCTTGCCTGGAGTGTGGGAAGTGCCTTCTGTGTGGAGTCTGTATGTCCTCCCCACGGTTGAGTGGCATTCCGAAAGACATGTGTGAATGGGCGTGCCTTCGTTGAAGGTTGGGCGTCGAGCTGGCAACTCGACACCATAAAAATCTACTGCCAATCATTAGCGGACCGGAGTTCTGCTGCGGCGACCCCTCACAGGGAAAAGCCGAAATTCAAACAACATTTACATAGAAGTGGGTTAGTTTGTTAACAATGAAGGTACTATAAGAATTATAAAGTGCTCTTTATAATGTGTGTCCAATGCTAATGTTACCGTGTATAATTCTGAAATATTTATGAAATTTTACATTAGTATATGTATATATTTACATATTCACTACTGGCAACTGCTCCTTTAGTTTCAGTAATCGAACAGTTCAGTAGTAAGGTAATGAATCTTTTGTTTGATTGACTAGAGATATTTTGTCACAATATTAGCCATTGTCCAAGTAGAAGTTGCACTTGGCATCTTTTAGGGATTTTAATAGATTTGTCTACATTTTTTTTATAATTTGCCAGTTAGCAAATGTTTGCTGGCAAATGTTTCAGTTTATAGGCATTAGTTTGGACAAACTCTTTTCTCCAATAACTTTGACAATTGGAGGCCTTTGGAAGGCTAGTTCATAGGTTCATATATAGGTACTAGGCTATTGGCCCTAGGGCCTATACAAGCCTAGTGAAAAAGGTACCCTGGCTTTCGCCACCCAAGAAAATTATTTTCCTGTGCCCCTGTCAAGCAGAACCACAGAAGTGATCCCCGGGGTGAATTTCCTATTACCCATCCAATCATCAAGATTTTTCTTGAAGAGTGCTAATGAGGAGCTCTATTTGACATAGATAGGTAGTCTGTTCCAGAGTATCGAAAGTCTCTGGGACAGGAATCTATCCCTCCAGCATGTTCTGTTTATTGTGGTGACAAGGTTTAGGTCTCTAGAGCATGTGGCTCAGAGGGATTGGGATTTCTTTAAGTGGAGCACGTCGAACAGCTCTGGGTTTCACATAGCTTTGTATGTTAGGCAGAGATCGCCTCTGAGTAGGCGATAAGCAACGGAGTAAAGCTGGAGTTTTTTGAGATGGTCTGCGTAAGGCATCTGTTTGAGCCCAGTAACCCCCTTTGTGAGGTATGTTTGTGGCCTTTCCAGTTGTTGTAGATGTCTTGTGAGGTACATACCAAAAGGGGCATTGTATTCTATAATGGGTCTAATAAGTGATGAGTAGAGGGGAACAATGACCTCTTTTTTTCTGGATGAGAAACCTTTTGTGATGAGGTGTGCCACATAGAAGGATTTCCTGACCACTGTGGCGATGTGATTATCAAAGGAGAGACAACTGTCCACCTGTGTCCCAAGGTCTCTTATCACACATTCAGTGTTAAGTAGACTACCGCCTATGTGGTAGTTCATTGGTACAGAGTTTTTACCAAAGGGGGATGACAATGCACTTTTTGGCATTGAGCTTGAGACCATGGCTTTGACACCAGGCATCTGTCTCAGTGAGGCCCTTTTGTAGGATGTCCACATCGTTAGGAGTTTTGATTATGGCTCCTAGTTTGCAGTCATCTGCGAATTTACTTAGCCAAAGACCTTCTGTGTTAGCCTGTACTTCAGAGAAGTAGATACCAAACAGGAGAGGACCCAGGACTGAACCCTGTGGTACTCCACTTGTCACTGGTCTGAAGTCTGATTTGGAGTCTGCTACTTTCACAGTGTGGGTTCTGTCAGTAAGCCAGTTGGCAACCCATCTTATGACACAGGGATTTATACATAGTTTAGTGAGTTTATCTATAATTTCAGAGTGGGGGATGGTGTCGAACACCTTGGCGAGATCTAGATAGGCTGTGTGAACTACCTTACCCTCATCTGTGGCTTTGGTGTCTACTTCAAAGAAGTCTATCAGGTTTAGGAGACATGATCTGCCTTTTACAAACCCAAACTGTGTGGGGTCCAGAGTTTGGAGATCTCCAATGTCTTTGTTTATGAGTTCCATGGTGATATGTTCCATGGCCTTGCAGATCAGGCTCGTCAGGCTAATGGGGCAGTAGTTCCCGGGGTCTGTTGTGGTCCCCCCTTTTTATAGTGGGATAACTGTTGCGGTGCACCATTCAATGGGCACAAAGCCTGAGGCGAGGCTATGACTGAACATGGTACTTAGGTGGGGTGCCAGTTCATTCTGTAGTTCGTGTAGAAGGCAGCCTGGGATGTTGTCAGGTCCCATGGATGCTGTGTTCTTGGCTTTGGAGAGTGAGATTTTTACCTGTGCAGCCGTGATTACAGGAACTTTGCATTCTTCCCGTATAAAGATGGGCCCTTTAGGGGGTGAGAGGGGGGTAAAGTTAGTACTGAACCTATCTGCCAGGATGTTGGCAATATCAGTTGGTTCTGTATATTTAGTGTCATTGTGCTGTAACTCAGAGCAGATCTGGGTGTTGCCATTGAGATTCTTGACATAGCTATAGAATGCTTTGTGGTGTCTTTAGAATTAGTGGCGATTTTGTTTTCATAACTAGCTTTGGAGGATTTTATGAGGGATCTCAGCTTCTTACTTAGGCTGACCAGGGAGTTCCACCAATCGTGGGATTTCACTCTTTTTGAACTGTTTCTTTCTTCTGTTGTAAAGTTTGTTTATGGCAGAAGACCACCAGATTGGATTCCTTTTTTTGGAGGATAGTAACTTGGCTCTGTTAGGGATAGCACGATCCATGCACTCGTGTAAGTGCTTATAAAGTGCATTTGTGTAGGATTCAGCAGTCGTACCTCTATTGTCCATCTGCATGGGTGTCGTGAAGTTTGCCACTTCTGTCTTAAGAAGCGTGAAGTTGGCTTTGGAGAAATTTTTTTAAGCTTGTTTTCCTAATTGGGGGTGGGGGGGTGGGAGCGGGATGTGGCTGTCTAGGGTGATTAGCTTGTGGTCAGATCTGACCAACAAGAAGCTGACCTCTGGTGTGGAACACCGGTCACCCATGCTGGTGATGACCAGGTCTAGGGTATTGCTGCCCCTGGTGGGGGTGTGGATAAGTTGATCCAAGGCGTTGGAATTGATGATTTCCAGAAAACATTGAGCAAAAGTGTTGGTACATGAGTACTTTTCCCAGTTAATGGTAGGGTAGTTGAAACCACCCATTATTAGAGTGTTGGGTTGTACCTTAATATTTTCCAGTATATCAAGAAAAGAGGAGTGGGAATCCTGGGGCATGGTGGGGGGTCTGTAGCAAGCTACAATCTGGATTGCGGTTTTGCCCAGAGTTAGTTGAACTTGGATTATCTCGGATGCTTTATGCTGAGCAACTAGCTTGGAGGTGTGGATATCCTTAATGAATATAGACACGCCTCCCCCTTTAGTGTTTCGGTCTGGGTTTAGTGGCCGAAAGGTGTGGTATGAATTATAGCCTGGTAATGCAGGGGTGCTCTCTGGAGCTTTGAACCAGGTCTCTGTCACTGCACAGATGTCAATGTTCTCCATTTTAAGGAGTGCCTGGAGTGAGTGCATTTTGAGGGTTAGACTTCTAGCATTGAGTAGCATTACCCTCAGATTTTGCTTGCTTGTATCTGTTACAGTGGTGAATTTGTCATTTGAACCTTTCCTAAAAAAGGCACTATATGGGGTGGCAAGAGCCTTTGCCAGTATCTGGAATCCCAAGTGCGACAGGTGCAGGCCATCTCTGGCAAAGCAGCGTGGTCTGTCAATCATGTCATCCCAGGCAGACAGATACTGGATTCCCTTAGAATGACACCAGAAGCTTAGCCAATTGTTAAAGTCAATCATTTTGTCCTTGTACTGTGGTATCATTCTGGGTGATGGCAGGATGCTACTCAGGGCTAGGGTCATACCTGCCTAGGCTACAAGATCGGAGAGCTCCTCAATGTCTCTTTTCATGTAGTCCAGGGAGGTACGTCTCAGGTCATTCACACCGACATGGACAATGACAAAGTCATATTTCTACTTGTTGTGGAGAGACCTGAGTGCATGCATTATGTGGTGGATCCTGGCACCTGACAGGCAGCTGACAGTAACTTTTTCCTTGTTTAGCCTGGTGAGTGGAACATCAGTGTGCCTGACTATAGATTCACCTATGACTAGAGTGTTGAGTACGTTATGCCTTATGGGCTGTAGTTGAGGGGCACACTGAGTATGTGGGCTATGTGTCATTTGGGTTGTGTTGGGGGGGTGGAGGTTGCTTGCATTTCTGCTTTGGAGGTCTCTGTTGTTTGGGCAGGTTATTACTGAGAGCCTACGCAAATGTAGGTGTGTGTTTTGTGCTTCTGTGTGTGTGTTTTGGTTGTGTAGGTTTTGAGGGACTATGTGATGAGTGTGGTGCGGTGCAAGTGTTTACCTTCTCCTTTTGACTGTCTAGTCCAGTCTTCATTGAAGAGAGCTTTGCTTCCAGTTTGGCTATATAAGTGCATCTCTCACAGGTCATAGTGTTGGGTGGTAGGAGGAGAGGGTTGTCTGTGTACATGAGGCAATTGCTGCATTGTCCCAAGATGCCCAGATTCATCAGGTAGACAGGAGAAGACACCGGGAGCTGACCTTTAGACATGCCTGAATAGGTGCTTATTTATTAAGTACTAAAAACTGTTTTCCTCTAGACAAGTGAGGAAAGTTGAGTGCTGTAGTAATTTGTAACTTATTTAGTGCTTACAATGAGTTCTGAACAAGTGCTGAGCTCAAAGAAACAGATCTGAGTGCTGAAACTTAAAAGCTGGCTAGTTGCAAGGGAAAATTTGAAGAACAGAATTTATGGCGAAAGGAATAGTTTAACCCTACCAATGAAAAACAGAGAAAAAGGCGTCCACAAAACAAACTAGACCACAAAATATATAAATGAAGCACCTGAAGTGTTCGAGCAGTTTGTGGCTTCAGGTGCTTCATTTATATATTTTGTGGAATAGTTTAACCCTAGTTAAGTGGGAGGGGGGGCTCAGGGGCTCACAAACAGTCCTGGACACAGCAAATCCATATCTGGACAAGACCTGCCACAGGAAAGGGGGGAAGCAAGCATAGAATGTTTTTTTTCAGTAAAAGTGGAAATGGAGAAAGCTGGAACAGAAGTTATTTCAACGTTAAGAATCTGAGTGGGTTGGCCTTCACAAATGTTCTCTATTAGATTGAATGAACTAATGACACTAGACTGAGAGGAGTGTCACAGATCAAATATACAGTATGGGCGGACAACTGCAAAGCCACCAAGTATAAGAACACCACAACATTAGGAAGGATGGGTGGGAAAAATTACAGTTCCTAGCTGTAGCAACTAAATGAAAGTTTTAAACAGATCATGGAGCAAAAGCAGAGTCTAGAGAATGCTTTTAATTGTAAACAGACAGTTATAGTAATGTGCACTATTACAGTTCCTAGCTGTAGAACACAGCAACCTCAAAAAATCAAAAATGCACAGAAAAGCTTGGATAGAGCACTCACAAACAGAAAATACAACTCTCAGTAAGAAAAAGCAGTTTACAGTTAAGTAATTCAGTAAACATGCAATTAGAGTAATGAAACAGTATCTAGCAATGAAAAATACAGTTAAAACAGTATAAAACAGTACATAAATGCAGTGAAACAATAAAAAAGCTTTATAACAATGCAAAATGTAGTAGATCAACTGTATAGCACAATTATAAGTGTTTCAGAAGTGCAGTTCAGTGAAATAAGTGTAAGAAATAACTTATCCTGCTCTTGGAATCGTAAGAAATTTCCACTTAGTTTCAGTAATGCAATGCAATCCACAGCCTGAGCAATACAAGCACAACTTTTTCTAGACACAGGGTTTATATACCAGTAAGAATGGAAGAGTTTGAAGATCAAATTACTACTCAGCCCCTGCTATTACCCAATCACTTGTACTACAGAAGGTCAGGAGACCTTATTACTCTCAATAATAATGAAGACACTCAGCAGAAAATGGCTGCCAGAAACACAGGAAACTCAAACAAAACTACCAGCCTAGACAACAGGCCTCTATCAAGATTATGCCACTTGAGCAGAGCACAGAAACCTCAATTTAAAAGCATAGAAAGAACACCTACAAAGAGAAAATACAAGTCTCAGTATGAAAAAGCAGTTTACAATTTAGTAATTAAATAAAAAATAAAAATGCAATTATAGTAATGTACACTATTACAGTTCCTAGCTGTAGCCACTAAATGAAAGTTTTAAACAGATCAAGGAGCAAAAGCAGACGCTAGAGAATGCTTTTAACTGTAAACAGACAATTATAGTAATGCACACTATTACAGTTCCTAGCTGTAGAACACAGAAACCTCAAAAAATCAAAAATGCACAGAAAAGCTCGGATAGAGCACTCACAAACAGAAAATACAACTCTCAGTATGAAAAAGCAGTTTACAGTTAAGTAATTCAGTAAACATGCAATCAGAATAATGAAACCATATCTAGCAATGAAAAATACAGTATAAAACAGTACATAAATGCAGTGAAACAATAAAAAAAGCTTTATAACAGTGCAAAATGTAGTATTGTGTTATAGTGTGCCCTCATTTTCAGATCTTAACAAATATAGATATACTCTTAATGTTGGTTTATTTCAGAAAATACTGTGATAATTGTCATATATTAACTTGTGTATAAGGGTTGAGGGCCACAATATAGATCTGGCTGTAACAGGAATCGAGTTCTCTTTGGTCATTGTTGTGCAGTGATGTTCAAACCTGGGAGACAGAGATTAATTTATCTGAATATATTGCTGACTATGGTTTGGATCTTATGTGTATTTTGGAAAGAGTGGAGAGCTATGATGGAGACGGCATATACTAAGTGGATTACATTTTACGAGGGTGCATCTGGATTTAGGGGTAAAAATGACTAGAGACTTGAACATACAGCTCTTAATTGTGAATTGAATTTGGCTGTGATTTGTTCAGTGTGGAATCTGAAGTTTAGGTTAAGATCTACAGTAACTCTTAGAGATATTTATAACTGTTTGTTTCATTAAGTTGCATAGAGCTCTGATAAATAGCTGTGTGCTTTTCCTTAGCTGTTGATGTATCATGAACATCACTGAGACAGTTTTTGAGAGGTTCATTTTGAGATTTTTTTTTCTGAGCCAATGAAATACTTAGGTGAAATAATTTTGTAGAGCATATTGAGATACAGAAGCAGCCTTACCTGAGATATGAAAAAAATGACAGCATTAGTATAAAGATCCTTGAGGTATGTTTGAAATAAAGGTGTCTTCTTCAGTAACTTCAGTAACTGTTAGGTTTTAAAGGTTCTGCAGGTTGGGTGATTTTAGAACCATGCTGTGAA
Source organism: Protopterus annectens (assembly GCF_019279795.1). Taxonomy (NCBI): domain Eukaryota; kingdom Metazoa; phylum Chordata; order Ceratodontiformes; family Protopteridae; genus Protopterus; species Protopterus annectens. Next base: position 1,166,088,910 of record NC_056731.1, read on the forward strand.
GTTTTGTCTGAAGTCCAAGTATTTAAGTTTGTTTATTAGTATGGCATTGTTTGCAGTTTCTAATGTTTGGCCAAGTCAAAGCAAATAGCACCAGTAACATCTTGGTTTTCATTAATGCATAGATTCTATCAGTTATTAGGTATGTGGCTCTTAGTATGTTGTGCCACGAGTGGAAGCCATGTGGAGAGCCCCATTGCAGGTTATTCTCTTAAAGGCCTTTGTTGTAGGGAAAACTATTAAGTTAGGTCTATGTAAAAAATGGGGGTAGCCTTTTCTAGTATGGGAATTACTAACAAATGCTTGAATTCTCTGGGACTCTGGAAGAGGTTACGACATGTTAAAAATAAGCACAAGAGCTTTGAGAGAATAAATTGCTAGGTTATGGAACTGTGAATGAATAGTGTTAGGATTAGGATCTAGTTTTGCTAGAGTTTTTCTCACTGGTTTAGCTGTGGTTACTTTACAGGGAAATGTAAGCATATTGGTTGGCTCAATAGAAGTAGGCTGAGTTGTATGGTTAGGAAGAATGGGAATTAGGTGTAATTCATAGATGGGTCTGTTTATGATTGGAGATGGTATGGCTTTTTAAAGTTGCAAAGCTGTGTGCTTATCATTTTAGGAGAAGATGACTTGTTTCTATTACATTCCATTGAAGGGCTATGAGGCCGAGGTACCAGGATGTATTGAATAAAGAAAGTAAATGCACACACAGCCAGGAAATGGAAACAGCTTGTTGTAAGTTCACCAAGGCAGATTCAGTAAATCCAGGTAGGCACCAAACGAATTCAAATAATTCCTTTATTCAGAACCACAGAATAATAACACACAAGCACTTTCGCTCAGAGGAATTCTGAACTTTATCAAGTGACACCATGCTGTTGAATCAGGTGTCTTATATACCTTAAAATTCTAGGTTAATTAGAAAGCACTACCAATTAACATTTTAAAGAGACTGTGCACTATTCCACATGCTTAAAAATTCCTTTAAAACAAAATATGTAAAAAAATATAGTAGATTGCTTAAAATAATGCATTAATGCATCTGTCACTACTAAAAATGCTAATAGCTTAAAAATAAACAAAACATTGTGCACTGTTTCCATAGTGTTTAACTTTGTAATAAAACTTGCTTTGTGCAAAAGTTGCACTTCTTTTGAAAATTGGAATAAGATGGAGTGACTTGACGTACCAACTGTTGTTCGTGTGAGTATAAAATAAGGCTAATGCCTAGTATGGGTATGACAATATTTTCCTTTTCTTGGTCTTGTTGACAACCCTGCTGGAAAAAGAACACTATATCTTAACCAAGTTAAACTATGCTGTACAATAGATCTTTCCTTAACATAGACTTTGTATAGTGTAGCATTAAGTGAAAATCATGCCCATGTGTATGAGTACTTGCCATAAGTAATAGTGTGGGGAATGTCAAACTAAAGTCTTGCCCTTCTTAGTTTCAATAGCGGCTTGATACTGATCAAACCGTTAAGCCCAGGGGGTCTCCCAGCATCTAACTTTAATTGCCAAAGGAGTTCTCGATATTCTAAAGTTGATTCCCAATCACCCCCCCTGGCATCAGGCTTAACTTGCTCCAGTACCATAAATTTCAGTTTTATGTTTGGACAGGTCAGGGAAACTGCTAGAAACTGCTGCCTGCAGGGTAGATTTTAAACCTTCAGAAGGTTTAAAATCTACCCCGCAGGCCATTTCACATGTGGTAGCAAGGGGGTGGTCTATTTAGGCTTCTGCACCACATGCAGCAGTTTCTACGTAGGCAAAACGGAAAGGGAATTCCGCAAGCGGATATACGAACATTTTTATGATATAAACAAAAAGAAGGAAACCAACGCTTTTTATAAGCACTCCCTGACCTGTCCAAACATAAAACTGAAATTTATGGTACTGGAGCAAGTTAAGCCTGATGCCAGAGGGGGTGATTGGGAATCAACTTTAGAATATCGAGAACTCCTTTGGCAATTAAAGTTAGATGCTGGGAGACCCCCTGGGCTTAACGGTTTGATCAGTATCAAGCCACTATTGAAACTAAGAAGGGCAAGACTTTAGTTTGACATTCCCCACACTATTACTTATGGCAAGTACTCATACACATGGGCATGATTTTCACTTAATGCTACACTATACAAAGTCTATGTTAAGGAAAGATCTATTGTACAGCATAGTTTAACTTGGTTAAGATATAGTGTTCTTTTTCCAGCAGGGTTGTCAACAAGACCAAGAAAAGGAAAATATTGTCATACCCATACTAGGCATTAGCCTTATTTTATACTCACACGAACAACAGTTGGTACGTCAAGTCACTCCATCTTATTCCAATTTTCAAAAGAAGTGCAACTTTTTGCACAAAGCAAGTTTTATTACAAAGTTAAACACTATGGAAACAGTGCACAATGTTTTGTTTATTTTTAAGCTATTAGCATTTTTAGTAGTGACAGATGCATTAATGCATTATTTTAAGCAATCTACTATATTTTTTTACATATTTTGTTTTAAAGGAATTTTTAAGCATGTGGAATAGTGCACAGTCTCTTTAAAATGTTAATTGGTAGTGCTTTCTAATTAACCTAGAATTTTAAGGTATATAAGACACCTGATTCAACAGCATGGTGTCACTTGATAAAGCACAGAATTCCTCTGAACGAAAGCGCTTGTGTGTTATTATTCTGTGGTTCTGAATAAAGGAATTATTTGAATTTGTTTGGTGCCTACCTGGATTTACTGAATCTGCCTTGGTGAACTTACAACAAGCTGTTTCCATTTCCTGGCTGTGTGTGCATTTACTTCCTGGTTTGGTTCTCTGCTGTTTGATTGAATAAAGAAAGAAAATTGGCAGCTACAGCAGCGCTTGGTGTTTTTTTTTTTTTTCGATTGAGGAGAATTCCTAGTGCTTCAGCTTCTTTTGGGAGCTTGTGTGGTTTGGTGTTTGTTTCTATTACTGTCATGATTTCCCTGACCATGGCAGTTTCCACTTCCACATCCTGGACAAGCTCACTATGGGTCCACTTGTAAGAAACAAAAATGTGATCCTGGAAAAAATGGAGTTGAGCTGGCAGATGAGACTTGATGCCCACTACCATCCTGATCTTGACTCAAGCATTTTCATTAAAAGTGTGGTTACACGATTAAACCATAAATCATACAGCTAACAAATCTAACCAGTATTTGGACATAAACTGTTAATTAACCCCAATTGCTTCTGTTAATATGAAAAAAAAAATCAATCAAGTAATTACATTTGTAAATCACTGCATCTACATTAGCATGGTTTATCTGCTGAACAAGTGACATAGAAAACAAGCCACATTACAATTGTTTTTTGCGTGTGTGTGATCTCTAGATATGTACAGATCTATAATAACTGGCATGGGTTTGAAAGTGTTATTTACATCATGATGTGCACAAACTTAAACAGCAACATTCAGTTATTTGAAATGTGTGTTTTTGTTTTCTACTACTGATTTGGGACTTTGGTGCTACGAGTGAGAAGAGGTGACCAAACTCTAGCCTCCCAGTTTGATTGACAGCCCACTCTCATACTGCTTACATTAGCTTTTTACATCATCTGACTCCACCCTGGGCCCCATGGCACTGCCCCCTCTCTCAGGAGATTGGTTAACTGCCCTTCCACCTGATCCATTACAGTTTCCAGTCCTTTATCTTTCCAGACACAGAGCTATCTAGCCCTCTTTTGCACTAACTTTACCACCTGGAACATGAAGTGAGGAAGAATCTGAACAGAAGAGCTCTGACTTCTCCATCTGGAACCTGAAGAGAGGAAGAATCTGAACAGAATAGCCCCCAGTAACACTAAGACTCAGGAAGAAGCTTGACATTGAAGATCCCAGACTGGAGTGCCTTAAAACCATGCTCTAGGACCAAGAGCATTCCACCTCTCACTGCAGCTACACCATAGCAGCCAGGTGTATATTCTGGTAGCCACTAGGCATGTATTTAATAAAAATTCTATAATCTGCAGTACAAAGAAAATTGTTGTCCAGGGCTGTACTCCACACTGCTATATTATTTACACCATAGACACAATTTGCCTATGCTCAAAGAAGATCTGAGATTTTTATGTTTATTAGAAGTGTTTGTATCCTCTGCAGTTCACCGCTTGTTGGATTTTTATTCCATGGGCACAGACAGCCTACTTAATAGCTTCTGTGGTCTCAAACTTTCATTTACACAACTGAACTATGTTCATCATAGTGATAACTGCTACAGTAGCCTTAGATATATGTGTAGATTACCATAGCTAACTACATTTGGGAGGTAGAAAGCGAAGAGTCCAGGAGCCCCTGGAGAGTTGTCCAAGCAATGTTTGACCTGGATCTAGAGAAGAAATCAAGCTTATAGTGATTTGGAAAAGTATGAACAGAGGCCCAAGTAGCAGCTTCTAGAATACGTCTAGAATCCAACCATTTCCAAAAATCCATAGATGAAGCCAAGGCCCTGGTAGAGTGGGCCTTGACCCTGCCTGGAATAGATTTGTTATGGTGAGTATAACAAAAGGTAATAGCCTTAGACAACCATTTGGAAATAGTCTGTTTTGACACATGTTATACTTTCCCCTTTCCTTCAGAAGAAATTAACAATTGATTCAAAGATCTGAAAATTTTAGTTCTGTCAAAACAGTACTTCAATTGTCTGTGGACATCCAAGGTATGGAGTATCCTTTCCCCTTCTTTTTTAGATTCAAGAAAAAATGGGAGCTGGACAGTATGACTTAAAATAAACTTTGATACCACTTTATGCATAAAAAAGGATTAGTTCTCAAATAAACCCTGCCTCTATGGAAATAAGAGCTTGCCACTCAGATACCATTCTTGCAGAGGTCAAAGCAATCAGTAAAAGTGTTTTTCATGTTAAGAACCTCAAGTCAGCCAAATTAGCTGGTTCAAATTGAGCAAGTGTTAGCTTCTGTAATGCAAAATTAAGATCTCAAAGAGGAGCCACTGGTTTTCTTGGAGGACTCTTATGCAAAACCCCTTTCAAGAACATTTTGACATGAGGCTCCATTAAAAGAAGAAGATTCATGGGCAGACATGCTGAAATGGCTGACAAATGAATTTTGATAGAGGAATAAGAAACACCATAGGATAGCAACTCACAAATATTACAGAACCAGAGAACAACTAGCCCTGAATGCATGCTGGTTGTGTTGTTGGCACCAAATAGAAAATCTATTTCATTTGCAAATATACATTTTTTGGTAACAGGTTTTCTGCCTCCATTAGTACCTGATACACACCCTCAGTAAACAGGTGCCCAAAAATAAATAAGACCGTATCATCCAGGCAGTCAATTGGAGTTGATTGATGTTGGGGTGCATCAAACATCCTTGTTCTTCTATGAGTAGATCCAATCTGTATGGAAGCTTATGGCAAGTGCTCCTGGTCATTTCCAAAAGAAGGGAGTATCATGGTTACCAGGGCCAGAAGGAAGTCACCATAGTGATCTTGGGGGTTCTTTCTGAATCTTCAGAAGTACCCTGTATATTAGTGGAAAGGGTGGAAAAGCATACAGGAACATTCCTGTCCAAGGAAAAGAAAAGGCACCTGTCTTACAGGCTTTACTGCATAAGTCTTGGAGCAGAATCTTGCCAGTTGATTATTCAGACAGGAGGAAAAGAGGTCTACTTGAGGAACTCCCCACAGATGGATTAAATCTTGGAAGACCCCCCCCCCCAACCAATCTAGCTTCCATTCATGAAGGTCTGCCCTTGTCCTGCTCAGCTTGTCTGCCACACAGGTTTGCTCTGACAGAATGTAGGATGCCATAGAGTGAGACTGTGCTGGGAAGCTATATCCCAAGCTAATGTGACTAGTCTGCAAAGGGGATACATCCTGGTTCCCCCTTGCTTGTTGATGTACCACATGATTGTGGTGTTGTCTCTAACCACTTGAAGAGATCCCAGGGGACCCAAAGATGATTTGTAGAGTTGAGTGTCTTGATCAGAGCAATCACCTCCTTGATATTTATGTTGTTGCATCTGTCCTTGGTGTCCCCCATCCCCTGAACTTTTATCCCTCCTGAAAAATGCTCCCCAAGCAAAGTCAAAGGTGTGGTCACTGACTGCTTTTGAGCAGAGAGGGAGAAGGGAAGACCTGGTTGTCTCCACCAAAAGTTTTTTTTTTCTGACAAACCCCAGCATTAGGATTTAAAAAGATAAAGGGTGTTGATGCTGGAATGAAAGATATTTCAGATACCACTGTATCTTTCTCATGTGGAATCTTGTCAGGAGTATCATGAGAACCATAGATGCCACAAGACCAAAACTCCTCAGGTATTCCCGTGTAGTGGCCAAAGTCTGTGTGGCAAACCTGAGAAATAGATTGAGATAAAGATCTACTTTTTCCTGTGGAAGAAAAGCTCTTTGAACTGAGATGTCTAGTTTACATTCCAGGAACACAATCCTGTGTGAAGGAGTCAAGAAAAACTTCTGAATGCTCTCTTGGAATCCCGACTTGTGTAAGAGATCTGTCTCCCTAGAGAGACAGAGAGATTCCTAACACTTTGAAAAAGACTCTACAAAGATAAGTAAGCCATCCAAATATGGAAAAACATGGATACCCTGTAGCCTGCAATGAGCTATAACTAGAGCTAGACACTTTGTGAACACTCTTGGTGCAGAGGATAATCTAGTGGGTAAGGCAGAGAACTGATAATGTGATTGATTCAGATGCACAAACCTTAAGAAACATCTGAAGTCTTGATGAATAAACATCTTGTAAGTCTAATGTTGCTAGGAAACTTGAAAGAGGAAGAAGTGGTAACAGTTTGTGAAGTGACATCATTTTGAATGTGGGCTCTATCACAAACATGTTTAGGAAAGAAAGTTCTAGAAGTGTTTCCCAAGCATCTTCTCTCTTTGTCACCAGCAAGGAGGAACTGGTTCTATCACTCCTTGGGAAAGCATGTGATGAAGAACCAGTGGAAACAAGAGTCTGATCTGTAGGATGAGGAATGACTTCCCTCAGGGCCAATGCTAGCAGTTTTTTGGCCACCAGCAAGTTTCAAGTTGGGGGCCCTGCCCAGGGGGGTGTAAGGTGTAACCACATTACTGCCATGTCCCTTTCCCTTTACTTCAATCCTCAAAGTTTTACTACAAAACAAAATTGTTTTGATGGACAGATCACAAATATCAAGCAAACAGTCCACACCATTCTCAAGGCCCATAACCACCCCACAACCTCTCAGCACAATAATTCTAGACAAAACTAAAGAAAAAATAATAATAATAATTAGGCCAAAGGTGGAACATTAGGGATTTAAAACACTGGGCTTATGAACTAGTAAAGATGCTAGAACAGATTTTGCAGTAGCATGCATTACATGAACCCATATTTTTTGTGAGGAACAGACCAAAAATCCCAGGCAAATATCTGGACATTAGGAAACATTCTCACAGCCCCTACCCCCTTCCTAACATCTCAGCACAACAATTCTAGATAAAAACAAAATTAATTTCAAAACAAGGGCATAACATCAGGGGTAGTTTTAAGCACTGCTATTATAAACTTAAAAGATACTAGACTAACAGGGTTTGCATTAGTATGGATCAAAATAACATCAGTACATTCTGAAGAATTCTTTTTTCCTCAAAATTTTTTTTATTTTTCAAATACAGTTGAATAAATTCCATAGTATTTGTATATAACATCTTAAATAACTATGTACATTATTTACATCAGCCTGACACTATAACAGAACTGAATATATACAATTACTTTATAGGTATAACAATCCAGTTATCAGATTGTATCTGTTCAGTTATTGTAAAGTGTCAATCAATGATAAGACTTTTTTCCATGGATTGTTAATAAATTGCTTAGGACACGGGTTCCCAAAGTGTGCACCATGGCACTCTGGGGAGCTGCGGATTCCTTACAGGGGCACCACAAACTAATAAGCTTAGCCGCAAAATAAACCGCAAACTAATAAGCTTAGTTACTAAGCTTATTAGCTCGCAGTTTATTTTGCGGCCGCTAGTTAGGAGATTATGAATTGATGGAGGGGCTATGTAGACTGAAGTAATGTGGAAGTTATTATGGTTGCGTGAGAGATGAGCGTACACCCATTTGAGGCTTCTTACATCTATTAACATGACCACGAGGATTTTGATGAGTGAAGTGCTTTTCGGGTAAGTAGAAGATGGCCTCAACCAGGCCTAGTTCATGGTTGCATACTGTTGTGAAAGTCCTAATTTAGGTGAACTTGGGGGACTGAAGTCCTCCTTTAGCTATGTTTCACTGATTACTGCTATGTGTTGGTGGTATGTTTTTAAATAGCCTAGCTTCAAAGGAAGGTTGTTTTTAGTTACTGCAGATATGCAATTCTGAGATCTTTGGTTCTGGTTGTGTAGTTCGTTTTGAAAGTGGTATGGGTGTTTGCTGGTCTGACCCAGGATTGACTTGAATAGCACCGGACAAGATATTTGAGGGAGTGGAATAGTTTGGCTATTTCTTTAATGAGTAGTGTTGTGGAAAGAATTTTTCTATTTTTAGTGTAAATAGTTGCCTCCACTAGATAAATATTAAGCTAGGGACATGATTAAGGTGCAAAGCCTTTGTGGTTATAAATTGTTTTGAGAATTTGATCCTACAGTAGATCAGGGAGTCCATCTATGAGGTGGATATCTGTATAAGCATAATAGAAGCAACTTTAAGAAGTGTCACATGAAGATGTTTGGGTGACATTATTTAAGGTTGGTGGCAGTGAGATGGGTGGAATTGAAGTCTAGTTGATCTAGGTAACACCTGTACCTGCAATTAGCAGCTATTTTTTTTATTTGCCTTTCCTGAAGGTGGCACGTCTCTGCATCACAGTGCGTGGGGGGGGGGGGCTGCCTCTATCACCAGCCTGTAAATATACCAAGTCTGAGATTGCTTGTGCAAGAGACTCAAAAACAACTGTTACTTCTCCAGAGTTTGTGCAGTCAGCTGCAAATAAATGAATTGTGAGTAAATAAATACTGACAAAGTAAGACTGCTGCCTTTCTAACTTCTTCTGCATAAGCCTAAACCATAAGCTAATTCCTGCGCTCCTACCAGAATTAAGGAAGGTTAATAACTTACATTTCCAGTGGCTATCTACTTCTCCTACTCTTTTTTTCTAAAGAAACCTGCCACTTACAACTGCTTCAAGAAATGCCTGACTTGTATTACAATACAGTCTGAATCTGGTAGAGTTGCTTTTCTGTATATCGCAACTAGCTAAAAAAAGCTGTTTTATATACCTTTTAATCATGCAAGGTCTAGTTTTAAATCATAGATAATGCGGGTCTGATGGTCTTGTATCAAATTCCCTAGCTAGATAGTGTTAGCTATCAAATCTAAGTCACCTTGAAGCACTGTTCTTTGTCGCTGTGGTATAGAGTTTTAGTGGTTATTTATGCAATACAAAGGATTTTAACTTAATGAGAGTAGAGATTTTTTTTAATGTATTTGCTATCCGCCCCCTGCCTCTTCAGCTGGTTACGTGCATGCCATCATGTACATACCCCATGCTTGCAGATAATGTGACGTTAAAAAGTGTGAGTGTAATAAGAAAAAGTAAAACAGATGATAATGTTAATCATAATGAAACTTCACACCTCTCCTACCTGGATAGTTAATTAGCAGTGAATTATATGTGAATCTCAAATGCTTCTTACAAAGTAGCTTGTTTACAAGTAGCTCACTAAAGAGGATATCTAAAAAAATATTAGTACTGAGCTAAAATAAATAAATTAAAAAAATATTAAAAAATTACTGGATGAGTGGCATTAGTTTGGACTTGAAAAACAGCAGTACTGGGCTGCAGGAAGGGCAAGCAATTTGGAGTACATACTATGGCTTTAAGTACACCAGCAATGGTTTTAATTTGCAATAATCATGCTTCAGTTTTGCAAATACAGAAGCCTGTTGGTAGATGTTAATAAAGAAAAGCATGAATTCTGGAGGACCGGGTATGTGTTTGTGGGGGGTATGGAACCTTAGGAATGGTAGCAGTATCAGAAAGATATCACCCATGGTTCTGTATTCACACTAAGCGTAAGAAATACAAACACAATTTATGGTAAGATTTGGTATAATTATGTTAAATCTCAGTATGTTTGCAGTCCTCATGAGCAACTAGTATGCTTAGAACATGTTTTAATATTGGCAAGTTGCAATAATGATATTTTAGCAGTTATTTCTTTTTATTTTATTTATTTAACATTTGTTAACCGGGAAAGTCGGACTTGAAACAAAGCCTTTTTTCACAGGAGGCCCAGAGAGAAACATTCCAAATATGTGTCTTTTTTAGTGTAAAATAATGCCATTTTTCATGGGTATGCATTCTGGTCAATTTCTGAACATGGCAAATCAAAGCACTAGCCTTTAAAAAATCATACCAGAGGGCCCTAAGGAAGATAATTTTCTTACTTTTTGGAATAGATGGCTTTTATATAGTAGTTGTATAGCAGACACATTATAGTTAGTTATAAGTAAACTTTGTATAGGCTTATTTCAGTTACTGAATAACATATATAGACTAGTTAGAATTTGACGGGGGGGCACCTTAGGGAAACCTGGATTCAACAAGGGAGCCGAGAATCAAAAAAGTTTTGGAACCACTGGCTTAAGATGAATCCTTAATTCTTTAATTTTAATTTCCACCAATGCTATAGTTTTTAGTAGGCTGTAGAAGTCTTCCAAAGTCGGTATTGTGTTTGTATTTCATCTTCTTATTATGCACTTCCTTGAGATTGCAAGTATTGTCCATACTAGATACATATTTGACTCATTCATATGAGGACCTTCATACACATTTAATAATATTAGAGCTTTAGATAAGTTAAACAATTATTTAAATAAAGCTTGTAAAAAGTTTTTAATACCATTCCAAAATGGCTTAATTTTAACACAGTAGAAAAATATGTGATTCCAATCTGCATTGTGTATTTGCTCGCACCTCCAACATATTCCCTTTGTGGAAGAATTAATTTTAGTAATTATATCTGGAGTTAAGAATTATCCGTGCAAGCATTTCCAATTAAAACATTCCAGTATAGTGTAAAGGATGTATGTTTTATTGATAATAAAATATTTGATTTAGTAAGCAGCCAAAAAGCACTGTATCAAGGAGAAACCATGCACCGGACAGCTCTAGGATACACAAACAGTTTATTCGATCCACATACAACATTAAACGCTTGACGAAACACGGCATTTTTCATCTATAAAACAGACTTCATCAGACACCAAGAGTAAACATACCCAAACATATATATGTAAGCTTTTGAAATTCAAGCCATCCAATAAGATTGCATCTCATGAATATACAATTTAATTAAAACATTCTAAAATAATGACTAACTCGATATTTAAACTTTTCCTAGACAACAATCACTAACCTTGCATATTCAAAAGAACACATGTATTAACTTCCAAGTCATATATGAATGCTGTAATGGTGGTAATCACCAAAAAGACTGTAAACACACTAATATCCAAATGAATAAGTAAGTAAGTAAATAAATAAATAAATGCGTCCTCAAGAAGAGAAACAAAGAGAAACAAAAGGATACATAGTTGAAAGCCTTCATCACAAAACTAATACAACACTCCCCTCCAGTGGACAAAAGACAAAATTACATAAAAAAGTAAATGAATCAAGATAAAATATATATAATCTAAAATAAATACATGGCCATGAATAAAACCTGACAAATCTATACTTAAATATGTTGCTGTGTATTATGTCTATCCTAAACCTGCAATGAATAATAAATACAATAAATAAATATGTTATATATCTAATAAATGCTTCCATCAAATAAATAAATGAATATAATATATAAAATGTATAATATAAAATGTAAGAATGTTCCTAAAACATCTGAATCAACAACATTTACAAACATATATAGTTAAAACTTTAATAAAATAAAATAAAATATGAAATGGAAGTATGTTTACTCTTGGTGTCTGATGAAGTCTGTTTTATAGACGAAAAACGCGGTGTTTCGTCACGCGTTTAACGTTGTATGTGGATCGAATAAACAGTTTGTGTATCCTAGAGCTGTCCAGTGCTTGGTTTCTCCTCGATACAGTGCTTTTTGGCTGCTTACTAGTTTTTGTTTTTGCACTGGTCTTCATTTGGTGTTTTTTTTAAATATTTAATTTAATTTCTTCAGTTAGCTGTAATGAATGTCCTTTTGTTATATAATTCCAATATAAGGATTTGAGTGTTGTTTTATAATTTATCAATATCTTGTAAAATTTTGAAATACTATTTCCCATGTCATAATCATTATATATGATTTCATATAGGTATTTCGTAAGTTTAGTTATTTCTTTAAATAAAGAATTACTAATTATTCTGCATAAATCTTGTGAATATGTCAGAATGATTTGCATAGTTAGCCAATCTTGTTGTGGAATTTTGTATGTTGTTTCTATTGTTTGCATATCCAGAACTTTTAGTTCTTTGATACATTGAAACCAACAAACAAATCCTTTCTGTTCCCAGGAATTAATTATTTCTCTGTATACTTTATGTGGATAGCTCTTTGTCACTATGAATGGTGTTAAAAGATCAAACCAGATTTTTACATCTTTATTTGCATTAATAATTTTCCTAAATGAGTCAATGTAATAATTAATCATACGAGTTTTAGTGGGCTTAGTTATGTTATATTGCATACTAATACATAATATGTGCCATGGCAAATTGTTTTTATCTATTTAAATTTTTTTGTAAATCAAATTCATTTATTGATATTACAGTTAGTAATTCTTTCCAATTTGCAGAATAATTTGGACTTATCCAATCTGAGATTGTTTTAGATATTGATGATTTTATATATGTTTCTATCTCAGGAAAGTTTAATCCTCCCTGTTTCCATGGTCTGGTATGATGTATTAAGGCTATACTGTTTCTTTTGGGAAACCATAAAAATTTTATTAGGCATGAGTTTATTTCTTTGAGTATATTCCTTTCTGGTAACAGTTGTATTGACAAAGTTATATATAGAATCTTGGGTAGTAAAACCATTTTTATTAACTATAGTCAATCTTCAAATGTTAGTACTATTTTGTTCCACTTTTCCACAGAGATTTTAATTCTACTGATAATATTATTGTAGCTTTTTGAGACTAATTCATTATTATTCTTGCATAACTCAATTCTTAGATATTTTAAGGCAGATTCTGGTTTCCCTATAATATGATTCCCCTTCGTCTGAAATTCTTTTTGTATGTAAAATAAAAAAAAATGATTTTGATTTAGTGAAATGGAGTCCTGAAGTCCTGTAAAATGTGTCAATTAAAATATCTAATTCTTCTAATGTCTCTTTTGTATTGGATAATGTTAATAATATGTCATCAGCAAAGAGCATTACTTTATAATTGCATTGTTCATAAACATTTACTCCTTTGATTTTTGTATTATTACATATTGAATCTGCCAATATTTCAATAGCCAAAGCAAATAGAATAGATGACATTGGACATCCTTGATTAGTACCCTTTGTTATATGTATAGATTCAAAGGTGAAAGGACCTAGCTTAACATAGGCTAAATTATTTGTATGTATATATTCTTTAGTAGATGAACAAAGGACGGAGGAAATTCAAATAATACCAGAATTTTGAATAAATAGTCCCAATTTAGGGAATCAAAGGCTTTCTCGATATCTAAGCCAATTATGAGTGTTTCTTTATTTTCTTTATTAACATACTCTATAAGAGACATTATCCTTTTAATACTGTCATGTGGGTATCTATGATATATAAATCCAGTTTGATCATTATTTATTGTTTTAGATAGTGGTATTTTCATTCTGTTAGTTAATATTGTCATAAATATCTTATAATCATTATTTAATAATGATATAGGTCTATATGAGGTACAGAGGTTTGGGGATTTGTTTTCCCTTAGGATTGGTGTGATTAAGGAATATCTCCAAGAGGGTGGTATTAAAGCTTGTGATTGAATTTCTATTAGAGTTTTATGGAAGAGGAATAGTATCTTTAAAGGAAAAAGTTTATATATTTCCATAATTATGCCATCTATACCTGGAGGTTTATTATTTTTACCCTATTTTATTGTATCTGTAATTTCTTTGTATGATATGGGTACTTGCAGATCTAGTTTTAATTTTTCTGGTATATTTTTTATATTAGAACATTTTTCATCTTGATTTAATTGATCAATATGTATATTTTCTTTTTGGAAATGTTCTGTACAGTGATTTCTATAGGCATCAAGAATGTCACCTATATCCGAGACATTTTCCCCTTTCTTTTCATGGAAGATACTTTTAATGTTATTTGCTTTTGATTGTATTTTGATTCTTGTGGATAAATTATTTAGATATTTCGGAGAAGTGGCCAGGGTATTAATTTTTAGTTTTTCTAAAGCTAAACTAGTCTTATGTGTTAGAATTTTGCTGTATTTATTGTTACTTTCTTTTTCATCTCCAAATGATTTTGATTTTTTTCAGCTTTTACTGACAAAGTTTGGTTTGTAGATCTTATAGTTCAGAATCCCATTCTCTGATTTTTTTATACCAAGTTAGGGTTTTACCATATATCTAAGCTTTTAATGAGTCCCATATCATTATTTTATTTATATCTGTGGTGTGATTAATATCAAAGAAGAACTGTAATTCAGATAATAACCAGGGTTTGAACTCTTTAATTTTAGTTATATATGCTGGATTCTGGAGTTAAAGATTAATGATTTGTATTCAGTTTGAAATTTTAGTATCAATGAATTGTGGTCTGAAAAGGGGCAGGGAGTGATTGAGAAATTAATGATTTTAGAGTGTAAGTCATGGGCAGCAAAGATTTTATTTATTCTAGTTTGGATACCAAATCTGTGATCTTGATGGGAAAACAACAAAGATTTATCTGCTTTAAATATGAAAGTATCTACAAGATGAAATGATTCTACCCACTTGTTTAAAGCTTTTGCTACAGCAGATGTACGCAGTGGTCTTTTATTTGTACTTTCCAAAATATCAAATATACAGTTAAAATCCCCTCCTAATATTAAGATGCCTTTATAATTATTGGAAATGAAATCCAAATGTTTTTTAACAGTTCCTGATGTAATGCCTGGGAACCAGTATAGATTGGCTAGGGCCCATATTCTGTTATTATATTTAACTATTACTAATGCCATAAGGCCTTCTTTATCTTCATGTTTATAAATGATTTCTGGGTTAATCACATTTGTTTTCTATAAAATTGTTACCCCTTTTGTCTTTGTCTTATAAGTGGATTGAGCCAATATCATATATTCCTTAGGATTCCATTTGTAATTGTCATTTGTTCTGAAATGAGTTTCTTGAAGGAAGACAATTTGTACTTTGTTCAGTTTTAAATCTTTCAGTAGATTTTATCTCTTGCTAGGATTGTTTAAGCCATTGTTATTTAAAATTAATAAAGTTAAATCCATCTTAGGTTATTTAGACTATGTATTTTTTGTTTTATTGTGACTATTAAACATTTTCCTCAGATAACTATAAAGTATATGTTTGAGCTTTTAAAGGAAATTATCAGTTTTATACTTTGAGTGTTTACCAATAAAGTAATGTTTTGGTCGGGCATACTAAAAATGTTTTTGTGAAATAACAAATTTAAATTAATAAATGTTAACAAAACTAAGATCCGCACTAGCCATGGAATGAAAATCATTCCTAGTCTGATGAATAAACCTAAGTCCATCAGATTATCACTCATACCTTGACAATCCAGAACATCTGAGCTCCATAAATTGAATTATCATATGGAGAATATTTGTAATAGGAATAAGCAATGTTTATATTTATTTTGAACAGATATAGTATTGTAGATTAGACAGAATTCTAATACAATATAAATGTCTACTTATTGTATAAGCAAGTAATATTTACATGGAAGATAGATGACAAACAATTCAATCATAGTAAAGTAGGATGTATCATATATAAAACTTCAGTAAAAGATTATAGCACACAGTTATTTAACATATTCACCCTTACTGAAGAAGTCTTTCAAAACGTATTACTTAATATAGATAGAAGGTAATAATATTTATATCTAATGTTTATAATACAATGTATTTTACTGGATATGTCAGAAGTTATATTTCATTGTTTGCCAGCATTTAAGTAATCACTTTGTTTGTTGCTAACTTACTTAAAGCATCAAGTTTGTTTTATGTAAACATTGATGAAAGTTAGTGCATTTTAATTATCAGTGCATCCCTCTTCCCCCCATTTCCTACACATAAGGATTCCCATATCTGCCATTTCTTATTATAAAATGAGAAAAATTATAGGTTAAAAACAACAAATTCACTTATTGTGATTAATGATTACAAGTTCCCTTTCCATATTCATAAATTGCCATTTATGGCATATACTGAAAGTTTTTAGTGTTAAATGGCAACATTCTAGTTTGTATAATCAGCAAAGGTTAAACTGAGTGATTACTGCCAAGTTAATACTATTTGTTCATAATGTGATTGTTACATTCTGTGACATTCCTAGTTCAGGCTTCTATTGTTTCCCTTGAACAACTTTTCAGTTTGATGTCCTGTATAAAACATTAGTTACCTTGGTAACAGCTTAAGTATTATGTATGGTCAATATGTGTTACAAAACTACAATTCAAGTTAAAGCAATTATATGACTTGTTATGCACATTTACTTATATGAGAAAATCATCATGCTTCCCCTTGATGTTCAGTATAGTGTTTGTCATTTATGAAAAGTTAAAACAGTAGTGTTATTATTAATCTCAAGCCCATGTTATTAAACTGAGTGTCTATTGTCAATTTAATACTATTTGTTCAGAATATGATTGTTACATTCTGTGACATTTCAAGTTCAGGATTCTATTGTTTCTCTTGAACAACTTTGTCAGTTTGATGCCATGTCTAAAACATTAGTTATCTTGGTAACCGTGTAAGTATTATATATGGTCAAGATGGGTTACAAAAACTACAATTCAAGTTAAAGCAATTACATGACTTGTTATGCATATTTACTTATATAAGAAAATTGTCATGCTTCAGCTTGATGTTCAATGTAGTGTATGTCATTTATGACAAGTTAAGACAGTAGTGTTATAATACACAAGCCCATGTTATTAAATCCTGTCTTTAATATCTAAATTCAGCAGACTTGCTTCATCTTATTTGAGGATTATATATTTTATGTCTAGATTTACTAAAATCATACATTACATAACTATTGTGTGTGTATGTGTGTGTGTGTGTGTGTGTGTGTTTTTTTTGGCTGCTGCTTAGTTATTTGAGAGACTGCTAGCTGTAATGTTTATTCTTATTATTAGCTCCTTCCAAGCATGTTTATGCAGTCCATAGACTTTAAATTATGAGACCCTTTTAGTTTCTTATTTGTTATAAGTATATTTCCATCCTTATACGCACACACATCAGTATTTCAAGCATAGGCAACAATGCCCATCCGGTTTTGCCAGAATACCATTCACTAATTCATGTGGTGTGTTTCCAGGCTGTTCTTAAAATATCCAAACCAATATTTGTCCTGTTCCATTTTACCAGCCTGTTCCATGCAGTGGCCACTCTGCCAGTGAACCACTCAACACACCTTCCATTCCCACAGATATTTCCACGAAGGAAATCTGATTACTCTCTAGAACTTCCCAGTGACCCCAAACACCCCTAGAATCAGCTATCCCCATATGCCTAACACGTCCGAGTAAGATCACCTCCCAGACCATTGCAAAGGGTACTGCACAAGACCAAGTGCTCTTAGTCTTTCACAATAACTCAGACTTCTACTCTTATGTAAGTCCTTAATGTGTTTGGACCAAAATACATTTTAGATATAAAATTGCGCTTATTATTATTTTTTTTTCAAGAATCAATTTAATGAGCTAAACAAAGTGTTGGGAGACCATCAATATGTGTACACATGTGGCTTGAAACTGGTCTATATCAGATGAACGAAAAATCCGTTCATCGAATACATAAAGATCGAAGCCTCACGGAAATCAAAAATGGTATTGTGGGGTCTCGGTAAAGTGAGGATTAGGGTATTTGCCCTTTCCTCACTATAGTGCAGTCTTGGAGTTAGAATATATATTTAGCGGGGGGTGTGGGGGGCTTTATTACATATTTTTTTTTAAAACCAAAAACGTCATTCCCATGAATCATCTCTGAGGCTCCTCAGAGCCATTAAGCATTATTGTCAGTCTGTCTCCATTACCATAGCAACCTGAGAGCATCTGTTTCTGTTAGTGTATCTGTGTACTGCATACCAGAGGCTCGCGATGCACCTGAAGCAAAGCTTCACTTCACTGCAACTTCAAGCGTAAATTCCCTCCCTTTCAGCAAAGCAGCAGCCAGGAAAAGAACAGAGAGCAAACAGATAAAAAAAAAAACTCTCAACAAGCTGCCACAACAAGAGACAACACACTCCATCCCTCCCACCTCTCACTCATCAGACATACAAACAAACCATTCTCTGCCAAAATATCCCAAATCACAGTTCTAGCCTCCCCCTTCCCCTGGATCGGTCTCTTTCTAATTCACAAGCATCAGTAAACCTCAATCACAATCCGCAACCCACAGCTTCCTGGAGATGAAAACGGTAACGTATAACAGCTGTCAGACACAGCTGCATCCACATACACCATGTCAAGCTTAATCAAACAGCACTCGAAGCTATGATACCTGCCACAATTGATATTAATTATGTTTAGACAGAATAATAATGACATTTGTACTAGCTGCCAGACACGGCTGCATCTATGCACACCATATCAGGATTGATCAAACAGCACTTGAAGGTATGATACCTGCCATAATTGATATTAACTATGTTTAGATAGAATAATAATGACATTTGTACTAGTTGCCAGATACAGCTGCATCCATACACACCATATCAGGATTGATCAAACAGCACTCGTAGCTGTGATACCTGCCATAATTATTATTAACTATATTTAGACAGAATAATGATGACATTTGTACTAAGAGCTTGCTACTATTATTTAACCAGGATATACATGACATTTCTAAATCATACTTAACTAAAGAAGGCATTAGTCTCCATAACAGCATTTTTTTTCAAAGCACTCTACTGTTACTGCTATTATATATGATGTTAATTTGTTACATTTGAGTCTGAACTCTGACGAATGGTACCTTGTTGAATTAGTTAATTAATTACTTAAATTATTACAAGTAAAATCAATGAAAAATGAACAAGATAAGTATTCATTGAGTTCAAGTAGGGGAATAGAAACTTCTATGTTTGTATTATATGTTGCTTTGTTTGGCTTATATATAATGTAAATAGTAACCCATTTTTGACCTATCTTTGTTTGTGAAGAATTGTTGGACTCTTTGAATATTCTGAATAAATCATTGCTGTTTCTCAGTTGTTTAAGAATCCCTCCTTTTTTAAAAATAAAAACAGATGACAAGTGATGTATCATATCAGTTGATAATTTGAGAGATGTATTTGTAAGTTATTTGTTTGGGACAGCTATCTTGGAATCAGTTTTTTGTTTCTTCTTTCTAGCATCAGTCCAATGATTTGTTTCTTTATCCTTTTAAGAGTAGGAGCCACCCATTCCATTTCTTCTGGGATAGACACTATGTTGTTGTTTTTGATGAAAATAGTAGCTTCTTCTAAGTCATTAAAGGTTCTCATCCCATTGGCAAAAAGTATTTTTATCTTGGCTGGAAAGGCCAGCTGTGCTTTAATGTTGTTTTCTTTCAACAGTTTTATTATTGGCCATACTTTTTTCCTTTGTTCTAGTATTCTGGAAGAATAATCATTGTCAAACCTTATCAGGCTTTGATTGTATTTGAAGGGTGATTTTCTCCAAGCAGATTTTAATATTAGTTCATTGTCCAGAAATGAAAGAAATTGTATAACTATGGATCTAGGTGGAGTATTTGTTGAGTTAGAAGCAGGTTTCCTCAGTGCTCTATGCACCCTTTCAATTCCAAATGAAAGTCCCTCTTTCAAGTCTAAAAATTCAGGAATCCAGGTTGCTAAGAATTAAATAATGTCTTCACCTTCAGTCTTTTCAGGCAGACCAAAAATCTTTATGTTGTTTCTCCTTTCCCTGTTTTCTAAGTCATCTATTTTGTTAAGCAGCCATGTATTCTTTTTAAGCAGATATTCTTTTTGGAATTCTTCCTCTTTGAGTCTCCCTTCAATGTTATTTAGAGAAGTCTCTATATTTGTTATTTTTGTATGGTGTTGCTGTAATAGTTCCTTAAGAGTATCAGTCTGTTTTTGAGAATTTAATTTGAGGTTTTCTAAGTTATTTTTAAAGCCGTCCATCTTCAAAGACAGTTCCTGTAAGGTAGATGCCATCAATTGCAGTTCTTTTTTCAAAGCAGCATCTGGGCGAGAATTCCTTGAATTGTTCATTTTCAGTGATTCAATATATCTCCAAGTTACTTGACAGGAAAATTTTTGTATATCTCGACCAAAATTGATATTTATGTAATTTAGTAGTTTATCTATAGATTTCTGATGTTTTAAACTTGAAAATAATAACATTTTCCTATACTATTATACTAGTTTAATGAGCTCTCAAAATTCACTGCTCTCTGTTGGCCATCTCGGCTCCACTCTTCATTCTGCAGAATTCTCCAGCCCCTACTACCCAGTGTCTCAGCAGAATAAGTCTGGATAAAACTAAAATTTATTGCAGAGCAAAGACATAACATTAGTGACAGTTTTAAACAGTGTTATAAACTTATAAAGATAATATAGCAAGTTTTGCATTAGTGAGTATTACAATAATGTCTCTACATTCTGCAACATTCTCACAGCCCCTACCCACAACCTTCCAGCACAAGAATTCTGGAGAAAGCAAAACAGCATAGGACAAATGCTAAAAATCAGGGAAACATTTAATAAAGGCTTTTATAAAGTTATAAAAATGACCAAATGGATTTTCATATAATTTGGTATTACTTTACTTCAATTCTCAATTTTTTTTGTTTTGAGGGACAGACCATAAATATCAAGTAAACAGTCCACAACATTCTCAATGCTCATACCCCCATCACCAACCTTTCAGCACAGTAATTGTGCATGAAGCAAAAAATAAATAAATACAAAAGAAGACAAAAGCATACCATTAGGGATTTAAAACACTCTTCATCATCATTGTCATCATCATCATCAGCCCCCTTTTTCCCATTTTTTTCTACATGGGGTCAGAGTATCGTGTTAACTGTCACCAGCTTTCTTGAGTCAGTGCCACACTCCTACCTTCTTCATCACTCATGCCTGACTGTCGCAGATCTTCTTTCACATAATCCATCCACCTCTTTGCTGGATGTCCTTGCTTCCTCTTGCCTTCTTCCTGTCTGTCCCAAATCTTCCTCACCAGATTGTCTTCTGCTTTTCTAAACATGTGCCCAGACCACCATAATCTGTTATCTTGGATCTTTTCTGCAATTGGAGCTACTTTGGCTTCTGCTCTTATGTCCTCATTTCTTCGTCTGTCCCACAGTGTGCATCTTATCACCTTTCTCAGGCACTTCATTTCTATCACCTCTAGCTTCTTCAACTGTTCTACCTTTACTGCTGAGGTTTTTGTACCATACAGTACTGGTCACACCACTGTCTTGTACAACTTACTTTTCAGCTTCTTTGGCATTCTTCTGTAATAGACTACACCTGATACTCTATGGCAGTTGGTTGTAGGCCCTCTGATTCTAGCTTTGACCTCTTCATTCAGACTACTGTTCTCCTCAACTACTCCTCCCAGATACTTGAAGCTGTTTACCTGTTCCACTATCTTCCCTTTTATCTCTATTCTCAGCTTCTTTGGATTTCCCTAATTTGCTGCCATTACCGCCGTCTTATCTCTGCTTAGTTTCATCCCATGTGCCTTCAGATTTGCATTCCATTCTCCTAGTCTTTGCTGAAGTTCTAGCTCAGAGTCTGCCTGTATTGCCACATCGTCTGCATACAGCAGCTTTGTTGATCCGTCCCCACAAACTTGTTTGCTAATGTAGTCCATCACAGTATGAACAGCAGTGGGCTCAGAGCCAAACCCTGATGTACACCCACACCCACTGGGAACCCCTCTGTGAGGTTGAACATTGTTCGAATTTGACTCAGTGGTCCTTCTAAATAGCCTGCACTAATTCTATCAATGTTTCTGGGACTTCAGACCACCATAGTACTGCCCAGATCAACTTTCTTGGGACCTTGTCATATGCTTTCACCAAGTCTAGGAATGCTCAGTTGGACTCTGTCCTCATCTCTAGCTTCTTCTCAAGTATCTGTCTCAGTGCAAACATTGGGTCAGTTATGCTGCATCCTGATCTGAATCCAAATTTCTCGTCTCCCATCTTACATTCTACTACTCTGCGTATCCATTTATCAATCACCCTCTCCAGAACTTTCATGCAATGTTATAGGAGTTTGATGCCTCTGTTAAAATACTCATCTTATAAATATGCTAGGACAGGTCTTGCAGTAGCATGCCTTGCATGAACTCACATTTTTCATGAGAGAGCAAAACTCTAGGCAAACATGATGACATTCTACAACATTCTCATAGCCTGTACCCCTCACCCCTCAACCTCTCAGCACAACAATTCTGAACAAAGCAAAAAATTATCATAGAACAAAGATAGTTGTAAACATTGCTGTTGTAAACTTAAAAATGGTAGAATAACAGGGTTAGCATTAGTATGCATTAAAAGAACATATATACATTCTGCAGCATTCTCACAGCCACTATCCTCCCACTACTACCCTTTCAGCACAATTCTGGTCAAAACAAAAATAAAATAAATAAATACATAATAAAATCTAAATATTCGTATACAGGACTGACTAAAAGACTAAAACAAATCTGCACATTAATTATCCCGGACAAGCCCCCCCAATCTCTTAGCACAAGAATTCTAGACAAAGCTAAAATAAAACTATTTCATCCACAGCCCCGATACACCACCCACCCGCAATCCTCTTAGCACAAGAATTCTACACAAAAAAATTACAATCCCCATCTCCCTGTCTTCATCAATCGCTCCACCCCAGAAAAGTTAAAAACCCAGCAAATTTACCTTTTTAGCAGTGGAACACTGTTCTTTGCTCACTCTTCATGATTGTAGGCTGACCCCAACTTGCTTCCAAACAGACTAGTTCAGCCTTTTTAATTTGACCTTAAATGGGCAGTTTTCAGACTTTTTAAAAATTGCCATTATCAGGTCAGTTAAAAATGCAGTTCCTTGGAAGTGTGCGGCCAAGAAGATGATAGATTAGCAGCATAATTTCACTGCTCTGCTACTTTATTTATATTTCTGACAGGAAATTATATTTCTAAGATATCTTATTTTTTTTAAAGAAATCTTTTATATAAGACTACAAGGAAGGGTTTTATCTGAAAAAAAATTGATATAGTCTTTTTTTTTTCCTGTCAAATATTTATCAGAAAGGGTTTCACCTGTGAATCTAAAATGAGTCATTCAAAAGTTAATTCACATGATTTATCTTTAAAAAAAAAGAACTTCAGTCAGGTCTTACCACTATACAAGAACTTTCATTAAAAATGGACAAGATGGACAACAAATTGGACAACTTTAAAGAAAAATGTTCAGAACAGATGGAACAAATACATGAGATCTTAAAACAACAGTGATCCCAGATATCCGGAATTGAATATGCATTAAATGAGATGGAAGTTAGGATATCTGAAGATGAAAATAACACTGAATTCCTATTAAGACAGAATACTTCACTTTTAAATAAAACTGATGACCTAGAAAACAGATCTAGAAGAAACAATATTCACATTTTTGGTCTTCCTGAAAAAATAGGAGAGAACATGGTTAACTTTCTTATAACCAAGCTAAGACTTTGAATTTATCTGAAGCTATGCCATATGGAATTGGAAGAACACATAGGACTTTGGTTGTTTCTTCATCGCAAATTAATCATCCACCGAGATTTGTTATTGTTAAATTCTACCCAGCTTAGGAAAAGCAATTAATTATTTAAACTGCTTGGTCCAAATCTCTCATTAAGATCGAAGACAGTATAATTAGGTTTGATAATGACTATTCCTCAGCTGTGATGTCTAAAATGAAAAGTATGTTTACCAGTAATAAAAGAACTAAAGAAAAGAGTTTAAAGTTCATCTACTTTTTCCAGCTAGACTTAAAATATTTATTTCAGATGAAATCGATCTCTTTGAAGATTTGGATTCAGCTGTGTCATTCCTAAGATAATAGTAATAAAAAGTACTGGAACAAACTGAGGAAATGGAATGCAACAACAGTACCTTGAAGAGATAATGGGCAGGATTCACGAAGGCTTGCACGGAGTCTAAGAGTAGTGTAAGACTCCAAGCAGCCTTCGCGATCCAGGAACAGCCCAAAGTCCGTGTAAGAGTCCAGCTAAAACGTCTCTTACACGGAGTGGGCGTGGATAAGCTAATCACCTCACTTGCAGCCGAATAGCATGCAAATGAGGTAGATTAGCGATCCAGGAAGCCCAAAGCAGCCCGTGTAAGAGCCGTTTTAGCTGCAGAAATGTACTCAGTTGACAACTGAGTATGTTTCTACAAAAACCACAATGGAGCCATGTCAGCTCCAAATAAAGGGTGCATATGTGTCAGGCAGCATGCCAATGGTCAAATATGTGGCCATTGGCAAGGTAACCCGATGCAAAAGTAATAAAAATATAATTTATTTTTTTCGGCGATCGCTGATGTTTAAACCCAGCGCAGCCCCGCGCAAACGGGCTGCGCTGTATAAAACATAAAAATGAAGGTTATAAACCCACAAATGTGGGTTTTATGCAATACATGGATTTACAATGCAGGGACCAGCAGACCAAAAACAACTTGGCCACCGTGTAGTGGTTGCTAAGGGGGGAAGCTGAGTCTAAGACATGTAACTAAGCATTAGTAGGCAATCTGATGCAAATGAGTGTTAGGATACTGAATTCCACTGTCACATAGCAAATGAGCACATTCTGAGTAGTGTAAGAGTTACATAAGGGGGAGGAACAGAGTAGGAGATAGGTGACATCACAGGGGGAATGGCAGAAAGAAATGCAGTTCATTGGAGGTCAGAGTTACATGACAGATGTCAGACACATATCATGGAAAGAGGAGTGCCACAACATAAGCATGGGAAAGTCAAGAAATGGAAGGTGTACACTGTTGCCTACACCAAAGTTTCTTGCTGAGAGTGCATGCGCACGTGTGCGCGCCATGAAGCGCGAGTAAGACAGTGTGCGCGCGTGTAAGGCAGACTGAGCATGTGGGAGCGTGTTGCTAGATGTTTTACACTGTTTGCACGGGTGTGCGTGCGTGTAGGGCAGACTTAGCAGGTAGAAGCCTGTTGGCAGACCTGTAACACTGTTTGAGCTGGTGTGCGCGCATTTTAACCTGAATAAGACGATTGTAAACCGTGTAAGCATGTGTGCGCGCGTGTAAGCCACTGTGAGCGTGTTTCTGCTGGTATACACGCTGCTCCCCCCTGAGGAAACAGAAAGGAAAAAGGAAGCAACAGAATTAGTAGGAAGCTAGCAGGGAATACTGCTGGAGCTAGCAGGTGAAAACAATTAGAAGCAGGCAATTACACAGGCAGAATAGTAGCTCAGCCCAACACTTAACACTCTGCAATCAGCAGTGCAAGATGTTTCTCTCGAGACACTGCAAGACAGGAGTAAGCTATTAGAAGTGAAAACTGAAAAAGCTGAACTCAGAGCAGAAATGTTAGGGGCTGCCATAGCTGTCATAATGAGACATAGGCGACTTGCTGAAGGTGGTGACAATGCAGATGGTGCCAGAAAACCCACAGTGAGGAGACGGAGAAGAGTGTACAGGGCCAGGGTCACCTACCACGGGTTACATGAGCTGGAGATAGTAGAGCGCTATAGAGTGGACAGAGACCTCCTGCAGCAAATAGTGGAGCTGTGCAGGCCACGCCTCACACACAGAACCAACAGAGGGGAACCCATCCCAGTGGAAACCAAGGTATGTGTTGGCCTAAGAATACTAGCAACAGGTACCTTCCAGAGACCAACTGGTGATATGATGGGGATATCACAGGCATCAGCCTCCAGGGTACTGCACCAGTTCCTGGATGCCATATCAGCACATGTCGGTGATTATGTATATTTCCCCAATGCCCGTGAGGTATTGGCCAGCAATATGCGTCTCTTCCAGCAAATAGCGGAATACCCTGAGGTAGTGGGTGCAATAGACTGCACGCACATACGCATCAAAGCACCAGCCAGTGAGTGGGGTAGGGCCTACATTAACCGCAAGGGCTTCCCCTCCATCAACTGCCAGGTCGTGTGTGATGCCAAGGGCATAATAATGAATGTGTGTGCTGGCTGCCCTGGGAGCTACCATGATTCCCACATCTGGCATTTGACACAGCTGTACCAGACATTTGCCAATGGGGACATCCCACACAGACACCTAGTGGGGGATGCAGGTTATGCACTGGAGCCGTGGCTGATGACACCCATCAGAAACGCACACACACCTGAACAGGAACGCCATAATGAGGCACATGCACAAACACGTAATGTAATAGAGCGTGTTTTGGGCTGCTCAAGTCACGGTTCCGGTGTCTGGACACATCTGGTGGAGCCTTGCAGTACACACCAACTACATGTACCCAAATTGTCATGGTATGTGCTATGCTACATAATATGATCTTGCGAAAACAGCTGCAGCAGGACCAGCATAGGGCTGGGCCAAACAGCCCCCCACCATTGCCAAGGCCATCACAGGCAGAGTGTGACTCGGAGGAGGAACAACCTGAGCCTGCCCCAGTAGGCCGAAGGAGGTGTGCCCAGTATGCCCTGGCCTTGGCAAAGAGGCAACGCATAGCACATACACTGGCTCAGTAGGAACCCTGGGAATGATACCCCCTCTGACTCACTCAAATAATAACAGGGATGCCTAAAATGACATGACCTGCTCACAAACATGTACAGGGAGTGTAATATGTGCATCCGACAGAGGCAGCCCTGCAGCACCACCTGAGGCATGAATGCCATGTGTTAAGTAATGTAACACCATGTACTATATGCACACCTGAGGACCGTGACTAACATCCTACCCTCACCAAGCATCATGCCACAATATGACAATGAGATGATCAAGTGCAATAATTGGCTGAAGTATCGCAGTTAGTCAAAGGGGATCCAATGTGTGCCAGCCTGGGATGACATGCTGAGCATGACATGATGCTCCACCAGCTAGGACAGGCGTGCACCTATCAGTGCAGGCTGTATGGATACTGGCAAAGGCTGTTGTTACCCACAGCGTGCCCTGAATAGGTAAGGCTCAAAACACAAACCTACCTCCATAGGTATCAGAAGGGATAAGAACCTAGATGTAATGCTACCCAATGCCAGAAGTCTAAACAGCAAGATGCATGCAGTCTAAACTCACCCAGTATGGAGAATGTTGATATCTGTGCTGTAACAGAAAACTGGGTCAAGGCTCACAACAGCACCCTAACACTACCAGGTTACACCTCATACTGTGCTGTACAGCCTCAAAACATGGAACAAGCTACAAAAGGAGGGTGACTAGCAATAATTGTCAAGGATAACCACACCCCCATGTTGGTACCACAACAAGAAGCAGCATGGACTAGCCATGGTCAAGTAACAGTGGCTAAAACTGCCCCCCAGTTTATAGCCTGCTACAGACTGCCGTCCGAACACCAGGAACTGCACCTGGCCTATGTTGGAATACATGAATATATCAAGTCCTCCATACCACATTATATTGGGTGACTGAAAATACCCAGACATAGACTGGGAGCATTATACTAGCTCCAACACTGTAGGACAAAAGTTCATAGAATCCATAAACCAAAATGCCCAGGAACAACGTACCACTCCCACAAGAGGGGTAAGCATACTGGATGTGATAATCAGCTACATGGGTACTGGATGGCAAGATGAGAAGTGTATTGCTCACTGGTAAACCCAGACCATAGAGTAATCACACTGGATATACAAATCCTGACCACAGTCCCTGGCCAGAAAACCACAGTGAAAAACATGTGTAAAGCAATATTTGCACTCCTCCAAACTGATGTGGAATCCATTAAAGGTCCTGTGCAGGTGCAAAATATGGGCCACACCTCAGAACCTGTAATACAGGCATTCCATGAACACTGCCAGGAATGCTTGGATTATGCAATCCTAAATTAAAACAAGACACAATGCCATACACGCAGGCATCTGGCATGGTGGACACCAGCCATAACCAAACCATGCAAGATAATGAGGAAGCTACTACATGATAGAGCAAACATAAAAAAAGAAGTAATCACTGATCAGTAGTATGGCAATAAAATATGTCCACACATACAATCCACTAAGGCCAGCCACAACAAGTTGAATCTGTGAATCTTGAGGCAATGTTACACCTGCCCCAAGTAAACAGACAACCCCCAACTCCCCCAAGAAATACAAATATATGTGAGAGATGCAACCATCTATCCATACTGGAGGCTGAGCTCCCTCAACTCAGTACTCCCAAAACTAGTCAGGAGGAGAAGGTAACCACACACACCACAAACCCAGTCCCACATAGACCTATCACAACTGCAAACCAAAGACATAAACACAGAAAAACATTCCCGGAGGCCTGAATTACAAACACACCACACCAACAGAGGCCTCCAAAGCAGACACCCCATCAAACAACCTCCAAACATAGCACATGCAACACATAATACACAAAGCTGGTGTGCCAAATAGTCACAGGCCAGAAGGAGAAACAACATGCCTGATACAGTTGTAATAGGTGACTCCATAGTGAGACACGCTGCTGTCCCGCACACCAGACTGAACAAGGGGAAGGGTACAGTAAGCTGCCTGTAGGCTGCTACAATACGCCACATAACACAAGTATGCAGGTCACCCCAAAGCAAGTAGAAATATGATGCAGTCATAGTCCATGCTGGTGTGAATGACCTGAGATGTACCTCCCCGGACTACATGAAAAGAGACATAGATGAGCTCTCCGATTATGTAGTCCAGGCCGGTATGACACTGACCGTTTGCAGCATCCTACCCTCACCAAGAATGATGCCACAGTACAAACACGGAATGATCAGTTATAACAAGTGGCACAATTACTGGTGCCATTCCAAGGGGATCCAATGTCTGTCTGCTTGGGATGTCATGCTTGACAAGCCACGCAGCTGTTCCAGGGATGGCTTGCACCTGTTACCCCTGGGCGTCTGGATATTGGATAAGGCTTTTGCCACCTCCAAAGAGCCTTTCGTAGGCAAGGCTGAAAAGACTAACCCACCACCCTACACAACATAAGTGGAAAGAAACATAAGGGTAATGCTGACCAATGCCAGATGTATAAACCTCAATATGCTTGCTCCCGAGACCATCCCCAGTATGGAGAACATCGATGTCTGTGCAGTGACAGAAACCTGCTGCAAGCCTCCTGACAGCACACCAGCACTACCAGGTTATACCACATATCATGCGTCATGGCCTCAAAACCTGGAACAAAACATAAAAGGAGGGTGAGTATCCATATGCAGCACAGACACCCATACGTCCAGGTAACTGACAATGCACAAGGCATTGGAGTCCACCCATGTGCAACTAACCGTAGGCAAGACTGCTGTACAGTCTGTAGCATGCTACAGACCACACTCTCACACACAGGAACTCCACCCAGCCGTCCTGAAGACACTGGACAGTATGAATGTCCCACCAAATACCAAACAAGGTACTCACAAATTACCACATAGGTGGTAAACCATTATGTATGGAAGGAGTAATCAGGGACCTAGGGACACAAGTGGACAGTAACCTGTTATGTGACACTCACATTGTCAATGTAGCTAGGAAGACTGTCTATACTGGACACCGTATCATGAAAGGATTCACATCTACGTCAACAGAGGTCATTGTGCCCCTTTACTGTTCTCTTATCACACCCATAATCTAGTACAATGCCTCATTTGGGATGTACCTTACCTGACACCTGCAGCAGTTAGAAAGACCTCAAAGGTACCTCACCAAGAGGATAAAGGGTCTCAAATATATGTCATATGCTGCCTGGCTGTAGACACCCCAGCTGAATGCAGTCACATACTGCCTACACAGAGGCATTGTATGCCTGTTGTACAAGGCCATGTCCAACACAGGAGTAATGGACATGCTCCACCCCAGAAAACTCAAAGCCATCGGAGCTGTGAGAGTGAGAGATGTCAACCTCAACACATAATGAAATAGGATGTGCTGGAGGGACAGATACATAACCCAGAGGCTCCCCACACCCTGGAACAGAATCCCACTCCATGTTAGGCAGAGCCCCTCACTGACACTCTTCAACAGGAATCTTGCCAAGTGGATGGATGATCGTAGAGTTACACTGGGGGTCTTCACTGTGTCACGTCCAGACAGAGGCACAGCAAAGCAAATCATAAATGGCCATAATATTCACATAGCAAGGGGTGGCAAAAGCCACACACACTCTGGCTAGGCTTACAAATGCCCTAGGGTGGATAGCCTAGTATAAACCTATGAACCTATGAAGATACAAATTGTACAGGACACTAAGGATAATCCCAAGGCTTCCACAACTGATGTTAGGAACCATGTTGGGAATTCACAGATATGCTCTGAATCACACAAATATTACAAACAACATACCAAACACACACACATATTGCCAACATACATCCTGACAGGTGCAGTGCAACCCCCCCCAGAATGCAAAATATCTATCCCAGCAGACTGCTGGCCCCCTGACATTGCAGATGCTGAGGTAACAGCCAGCATCTACAAAGCAAAACACACAGCAGCAATGGTATGAGATGGTGTCCTGGGCTGAGTCCAACATGGACTCCAAGAAGAATGGAATGCCAAATCACACTACTGCTCAATGTCAGCCTTACCAAAGGATATGTACCCAAAGAGCAGTGTACAACAACAGTGGTCCTTCTCAACAAAGGTGTTGCCTGAATGGATACTGAAAACTACCACCCCAGAATCCTGAGAAGCTCGGTCTGCACAGCTATGGAAAGGATCAGCATGTACCAGACATAAAGATATTGGGGACCTACTGACACGGACCCTACCCAGTGTGGCTTTCTTAAGTGCAGATCCTGCCCCTAAACATGTTTGACTCATTTGAAACAGTCATTAAGGTCATTGATGAGGGCAATGTGGTCCACACAGCGTAGCTGGACCTTGCAAAGGCTTCTATACAATACCCTACGTGTTCATTATAGATATGCTCACCAGCTTAAATATAAACCCCTATGTCAGTAGAGGGGTTGCAAACCAGACCAAGGACAGAACTGACATGGTCAGACATGCTGCAGCCATGTCAGACTACAAACCAGATATAACTGGCATCCCACAAGGCTTGGTCCTGGGACCTCCCTCTTTTGGTATATATGTCCCTTAGGTACAGGCCAACATGGAAGGACTGTGTCTGAACATGTTTGCAGAGGACTACAAACTGCTCACCATATGTGACCCTCCAGCTGACACAAGCATCCCACAAAAGGGCCACATAGAAACAGACAACTGGTGCCATAGCCATGTCAGCAAGCTAATTGCAGAAAAGTGTATAGTCAACCCCTGTGGATATACAGTAAGTGCCCACCAATTAACACATAGGTGTTAACCCATTACGTACTTAACATGTAATGAGAAACCTGGGGACACAAGGTGATAGATATCCTGCATTGGACAAACATGTGGCTGTAGTGTTTACAGAAACATACCATATACCCACCTAATCATGAAGGTTGTCAGATCTAGATAAGGGGAGGTCATTGTGGCTCTGCAGTCATCCTTCATCAGCGTTACAATTGACTACAATAGCCCCTGTGGGATGTACCTCAGCAGACACCTCCATCAACTGTAAAGTCCCCAACAGTACCTCACCAGGAGTATCAAAGAGCTTGCACAGATGCCATGTGTTGCCTGATTAAACAAACTGCAGCGACACACACTGCCATACTGCCCACCCAGAGGCAAGCTGTGCCTGATGTATAAAGCCATGTCCAAGCTGGTATCAATAAACATGCTGCACCTTGTACAATCTGAATGGCAGTGAGCTATGCACATGACAGACCTGAACCCCAGCACTGACATACATAGGACAAGCTGTACTGCATGATCCATAACACAGAAGCCACCCCCACTCATGAGTAAACTCCCAGTACAGGCTATAAATAGAGTCACTCATCGATTCTCCTCAAGAGGAATCTTGATGAGTGGATGGGAGATGGTAGGTTTACCCTGGGTATCACTGTTATGTCACAGGTAGACAGAGGCACAGTATACTAACCATGACATATGTCATGGCAAACTCCACTTACAATGTGTGTCGAAGGACAAACACACTCTCCGACTAGCATTGGAAATGGCCTAGGGCACATCGCTAGTGTTTGCAAATGTACACCTATGTTGTGGAATACACTACCAATGTTGGACAAGCCTGGTTTAAGTAGTTCATATCTGAACATAATGCAACATGGTGAGATGTGCACAACTGGCCCCTAACCAGGCTGTTGTGCTCACTATGGAAATGTAAAGCAGTGATAGGACTAAAGCCCAGGATACTGTCCACCACAGTCAAAGTACTGAACCAGTACACTATACGGTACTACAGTGTTAGGTCAGTACGAAAGGATGTTGACAACTGTATGCAAAGTATCCCATGCAAACCCTGCAGGCACAGTATAATCCCTGTTGTGTTCACACACAAAGCAGTCGGACAGTAACTACACAACATGACACACAACACACAACCATAAACGGGAGATATTTGTTGAAGTTCACACTCATCCACAAATGTGGTGGGCTGCAGAGTTCAACATATGGAAAGCTCACACTGGGCATGCTCACACACTTTGATAAATGAGACATATGTCAGACAACATGCCATGGGAAGGCTGAACTGGGCATGCTCACACACTTAGGCCAAATCTCAGTTTAGCAGTTGGCCACACATATCTGGTATTTGTACGTGTTATTCCAGGAACCAACCACATTACAGCAATCTGCCCAGAGCACACAGTTAAATGACTACAGAGACATACGTGATATAGTGGATCCCTCCCATATGCAAACATCTTCCACAGATACACAAGTTGTTCATACAAACAGGGAATGCTATGGCAATAAAGACCTGCAAACAGTCTATCAGCAACAAATAATGTGCATTTGACAATTAAACATATGGGTGTAGAGGTCAACACTAGGCTGTTTGCCCTAGGGAATGACAGCTTAGCCAGAGTGTGCTTGGCGTCTGCCTCCCCACAGGATGCACATTCCCCTTTCTAAACACTGATGATGTCAGAACCCTATAAGTACAGCAGGAGAAGGGAAACCTCTTAGTAATGTGAATTGCGTGCTCCGCTAATGCGTCTGTCTCGAGTGTCATAACATAGTTAGATAGGGGTTTGAATCCTGGAAATGCTCAGTGGGTGTGTGTGAGTGGGGTTGGTGTGTGTGCAAGTCTGTGTGAGGGAAATGTCCCTTTTGGCAACTGGGAAAACACACTACAGGATGCACATTCCCCTTTCTAAACACTGATGATGTCAGCACCCTATAAGTACAGCAGGAGAAGAGAAACCTCCCAGTAATGTGAATAGCGCGCTCCGCTAATGTGTCCATCTCGAGTGTCATAACGTAGTTATGTAGGGGTTTGAATCCTGCAAATGCTTGGTGTGTGTGAGTGGGGTTGGTGTGTGTGCAAGTCTGTGTGAGGGAAATGTCCCTTTTGGCAACTGGGAAAACACACTACAGGATGCACATTCCCCTTTCTAAACACTGATGATGTCAGCACCCTATAAGTACAGCAGGAGAAGGGAAACCTCCCAATAATGCGAATAGCTCGCTCTGCTAATGCATCCGTCTCGAATGTCATAACATAGTTAGATAGGGGTTTGAATCCTGTAAATGCTCAGTGTGTCGGTGTGTGTGAGTGGGGTTGGTGTGCGTGCAAGTCTGTGTGAAGGAAATGTCCCTTTTGGCAACTGGGAAAACACACTACAGGATGCACATTCCCCTTTCTAAACACTGATGATGTCAGCACCCTATAAGTACAGCAGGAGAAGAAAAACTTCCCAGTAATGCGAATAGTGCGCTCCGCTAATGCGTCCATCTCGAGTGTCATAACATAGTTAGGTAGGGGTTTGAATCTTGCAAATGTGTGTGCTTGGATGAGGGGGGTTAGTGTGTGTGCAATTTTGTGTGAGGGAAATGTCCCTTTTGGCAACTAGGAGAACACACTACAGGATGCACATTCCCCTTTCTAAACACTGATGTCAGCACCCTATAAGTACAGCAGGAGAAGAAAACCTCTCAATAATGCGAATAGCGCGCTCTGCTAATGCGTCCATCTCGAGTGTCATAACATAGTTAGGTAAGAGTTTGAATCCTACAAATGGCAAGTGTGTGTGTTTGGATGAGGGGGGTTAGTGGGTGTGCAATTTTGTGTGAGGAAAATGTCCCTTTTGGCAACTAGGAAAACACACTACAGGATGCACATTCCCCTTTCTAAACACTGATATCAGCACCCTATAAGTATAGCAGGAGAAGGAAAACCTCCCAGTAATGCGAATAGCGCGCTCTGCTAATGCGTCCATTTCAAGTGTCTTAACATAGTTAGGTAAGGGTTTGAATCCGGCAAGTGTGTGTGTTTGCTAAAGGGGGGTTAGTGTGCATGCAATTTTGTGTGAGGGAAATGTCCCTTTTGGCAACTAGGAGAACACACTACAGGATGCACATTCCCCTTTCTAAACACTGATGATGTCAGCACCCTACAAGTACAGCAGGAGAAGGTATGTGGCATGGACAATGACTGAGTCATATGTGTCCATGCCTCTGACTGACCTGTATGCTTGTGTTATGTGGTGGGCCATAGTGCCCCACGGGCATATCATTGTGACCTTCACCTTGTCCAGCCTGGTGAGCGTGACCTCACTGTACCGGACAATAAAGGTAGCTAACACAACTGTGGTAGGTGTTTTGTCTAGCCGTACAGGCTGTGACTGTTTGGCACACAGGATTTGTGTGCTATGTGTTATGCGTGATGTGTTCAGGCATAACGTATGCCTGTGTGCCAGCTGCAGAGGTGTGTGCCGTTCAGGCAGGATGCTATTCTTAGGCTCCACGAATGGCCCAGTGTGTTCACGTGCTTGTATTGCTGTCAGTGTAGGTCTACATCAGACTGGGGTTTGAATCCGGCAAGTGTGTGTGTTTGGATGAGGGGGGTTAGTGTGCATGCAATTTTGTGTGAGGGAACTGTCCCTTTTGGCAACTAGGAGAACACACTACAGGATGCACATTCCCCTTTCTAAACACTGATGATGTCAGCACCCTACAAGTACAGCAGGAGAAGGTATGTGGCATGGACAATGACTGAGTCATATGTGTCCATGCCTCTGACTGACCTGTATGCTTGTGTTATGTGGTGGGCCATAGTGCCCCACGGGCATATCATTGTGACCTTCACCTTGTCCAGCCTGGTGAGCGTGACCTCACTGTACCGGACAATAAAGGTAGCTAACACAACTGTGGTAGGTGTTTTGTCTAGCCGTACAGGCTGTGACTGTTTGGCACACAGGATTTGTGTGCTATGTGTTATGCGTGATGTGTTCAGGCATAACGTATGCCTGTGTGCCAGCTGCAGAGGTGTGTGCCGTTCAGGCAGGATGCTATTCTTAGGCTCCACGAATGGCCCAGTGTGTTCACGTGCTTGTATTGCTGTCAGTGTAGGTCTACATCAGACTGGGGTTTGAATCCGGCAAGTGTGTGTGTTTGGATGAGGGGGGTTAGTGTGCATGCAATTTTGTGTGAGGGAACTGTCCCTTTTGGCAACTAGGAGAACACACTACAGGATGCACATTCCCCTTTCTAAACACTGATGATGTCAGCACCCTACAAGTACAGCAGGAGAAGGTATGTGGCATGGACAATGACTGAGTCATATGTGTCCATGCCTCTGACTGACCTGTATGCTTGTGTTATGTGGTGGACCATAGTGCCCCACGGGCATATCATTGAGACCTTCACCTTGTCCAGCCTGGTGAGCATGACCTCACTGTACCGGACAATAAAGGTAGCTAACACAACTGTGGCAGGTGTTTTGTCTAGCCGTACAGGCTGTGACTGTTTGGCACACAGGATTTGTGTGCTATGTGTTATGCGTGATGTGTTCAGGCATAACGTATGCCTGTGTGCCAGCTGCAGAGGTGTGTGCCGTTCAGGCAGGATGCTATTCTTAGGCTCCACGAATGGCCCAGTGTGTTCACGTGCTTGTATTGCTGTCAATGTAGGTCTACATCAGACTGGTATTGTAGTCACTGTAGTATTTCATGCCACCTGACAGGTTATGCCAGTACTGGGTTCAGAGTGCTTAGTCCCCAGTTTGGCTATGTGGTTCCATCTCAATCATATGTTGTATGTCCATGTGTAGGGGAGAGGGTTGACTGTGTACATGCGGCAGCTGTGACATTGCCACATGACCCACATATTCCACAACTGTACCATAGAGGTGACTGACAACTGACCTTTGCACATGCTACCATAGTATTGTGATTGCCATGGTAATTAACAGCACATAGGGCCAATGGGGAACAAGGTACATAGGTTCATAGGTTCATACTAGGCTATCTGCCCTAGGGCATTTATGAACCTAGCCAGAATGTGTTTGGCTGTCGCCATCCATTGTAAATATATCTTGCCATGCCCTTTTCCGAGGATAGTATACTGTGCCTCTGTCTAACAGTGACACAGAAGTGATACCCGGGGTAAACCTACAATGTCCCATCCACTCATCAAGATTCCTCTTGAAGAGAGTCAATGAGGGACTCTGCCTAAACTGGACTGGGATTTTATTCCAGAGTGAAGTGAGCCTCTGGGTTATGAATCTGTCCCTCCAGCATGTCCTATTTATTTCAGTGCTGAGGTTCAGGTCTCTCAAGCGTGTAGCCCGATGGGATTTGGATATTCTCAGGTGCAGCATGCCCATTAATTCCGGGTTTGACATGGCGTTATACATTAGGCACAGATCGTCTCTGAACAGGCGGTATGCCACTGAGTAGAGCTGGGGTTTCTTTAACCGGTCAGCATATGGCATCTGTTTGAGCCATTTGATCCTCTTGGTGAGGTACTTTTGGGGTCTTTCCAGTTGCTCCAGGTGTCTGGTAAGGTACATCCCAACAGGGGGATTGTACTCAATTATGGGCCTGATGAGGGATGAGTAAAGAGGCATGATATCCTCCCCTGATCTAGATGTGAATCCCTTCATGATGGGGTGGGCTATATAAAATGTCTTTCTAACCACTTTGGCCATGTGGTTGTCAAATGAGAGATTGCTATCAACTTGGGTCCCCAGGTCCCTAATTACTTCTTCTGTACTTAATGGATTACCACCTATGTGGTACTTTGTGGGCACTTTGTTTTTGCCAAAGTAAATGACTATACACTTTTTTGCATTCAGCTGGAGGCCATGGCTCTGGCACAAGTTGTCTGTTTCTATGAAGCCCTTTTGGAGGATGCTTGTGTCGGCTGGAGAGTCGATTATGGCGGCCAGTTTGCAGTCATCTGCATATTTGGTCAGCCACAGTCCTTCCGTGTTGGCCTGTACCTCCGATAAATATATACCAAACAAGAGAGGTCCCAGGACTGAGCCTTGTTGGACACCACCTGTAACTGGTTTGGAGTCTGGCATGGCTCCAGCAATTCTAACCATGTGGGTTCTGTCCTTGAGCCAATGTGCAATCCATCTAGTGACATAGGGGCTTATATTTAAGCTGGTGAGCTTCTCTAGAATGCCCGAGTGGGGTATTGTATCGAAGGCTTTTGCGAGGTCCAAGTAGGCTGTGTGGACCACCTTCCCCTCGTCAATGGCCTTGGTGACTGTTTCAAAGAAATCAACCAGGTTTGAGAGGCAGGATCTGCCCTTAAAGCCAAACTGGGTATGAACCAGTGTCCGTAGGTCCCCAATATCTTTATTTATGTGGTCCATGATGATCCTTTCCATAGCTCTGCAGACCGAGCTAGTGTGGCTTATGGGGCGATAGTGTCCAGGATCCGTTGAGGCACCACCTTTCTGTAGAGGGACCACTGTTGCTGTACGCCACTCTTTGGCCACATATCCTGTAGTAAGGCTGGGATTGAACAGTAGCTTTAGGTTTGGTTGTAGCACTTCTTGGAGTTCATGTAGGACACAGCCTGGGACACTGTCTGGTCCCATTGATGCAGTGTGTATTGCTTTGGAGAGGGCGGCTCTTACCTGAGCATCTGAGATGTCAGGGGGGCAGCACTCTGCTGGGATACATATTTGCCCTTTCGGTGTGGAGGGGGGGGGGAGAAGTTTGCGCTGAACCTGTCAGCTAGAATGTTGGCAATGTCTGTGTGTTTGGTGTTTCTATTGACATTTTGGACTACCTCTGAGCATATCTGGGAATTACCACCCAGGTTCCTAACATAACTAAAGAAAGCCTTGTGATTATCCTTAGTGTCCTGTGCAATTTCTCTCGAAGCTGGCCTTAGACAATCTTATGAGTGCCTGTAGTTATTTGCTAATACTGATCAGTGATGCCTTCCCTTTTGGGGATTTTGCTGTATCATTTAGTAGCTTCCTCCTTCTATTGTGTAGTTTGTTTATGGCTGGGGTCCACCAGACAGGACGTCTGCCTTTGGAGGATTGGGTCTTGGTTTTATTTGGGATCACATGATCCATGCATTCCTGAAGGTGTCCATAGAATGCGTTTATAGAGGAATCTGTGGTCTGGTCTGTAGTTTCCACAGGCCCGGGGGCTTTGAAGGTTTCCACCTCAGTTTTGAGTAGTGTGAATTTGCTTTAGAGAAGTTGTTCACTGTGGTGTTCTGGGCAGGGGGTGGGGTCGTGATGTGAATATCCAGTGAGATTATGCAAACCACAATGTATGTCCAGGCGAGTAAAGTACCAGTTACCAGTTTAAAAATAACGGTCCAAGCAATCATGTAAGGTAACTGGAACAAGCAGGCTCCTCACAGCTCCATACGCTAAAACTAGCGAAATGCAATATAAAAAAGCACATAAAGCAAGTAAGCTAAAAACGAACGTTCCTTTAATAAATACAGTAAGCGCTTTCACCTCATCGGCTTCATCAGACTGTGTTTAACCCAACTAAAACAGTCATATATATATCCCACATTCAATTAAAACTGTAATTAATCAATTATATTCAAAATGAATATAATTTAAAGCCACAGTACAAAATGAATCAAGCAAGGGTACATACACATATATATTGTGAAAAGCAAAACATGTATTACTAAGAACCATACATTATATTATATTATAAGCAAGTGAACTCACATCTAAATCTATTAAAAATACATATTTAATATAAAAAATATATATATATATATGTAAATGAGTGCATGTAATAATAAATAAATCTAACACGAGTACTCAAAATACAATTATTAAAAATATAATTATTAAAAAATGCAATTTTCAAAACCATGAACGGGAGACGACTATAATATCAATAATATCATGGTCTATACATTAAAGTCACTAATCTATGTATAAGACATGATGATGACTAGACCTAGAGTGTGGACCCTGTACCTCTCTATTTTCTTTTTAGTCTCCTCTTCTTTAAAATAGTTTGTATATTAGTCTTATCGTTAAGGCCAGGGGGATGGTCAGCCCTCATCCGGATGATCCACCTAAGTTCCATTTCTAATGTGTGGTTCTCCAGATCTCCGCCCCTAAGGCTAGTTTTAATGTGTTGAATGACACTGAAGGTGAATGTGTGTTCCAGTCCTAACTTCAGGCAATGTCTAGCTAATGCATTATGTTCCTGACCAGTCCTAATGTGATATAAATGTTCCCTAATACGGAACCTAAACTCTCTGTTCGTCTTACCTATGTAAAACGCATCACATAATTCACACTGGGCCAGGTATATCACATTCATGCTCTTACAATTCGTTCTAGTTGTAAAAGTGAATTCTCTGTTGACAAGAGGGGGTTTAAAAGAAAGACCGGTGTTAATAAATCCACATTGGTTGCAGTTACCACAAGAAGTTGTGTTGCAACCTTCACCCTCGTCAATAGAGGACCTCCCAAAGAACATCTTCTTCAGGTTCTTCTTGTTTTTGTATATGAACCTAGGTTCATTACCTACCAATTCCATAATTTCTTCATCTGCTCCTAATACATCCCAACGCTCTTTTATTATTCTCCTAATGTTGTTAACATCAGATGTGAAATACATTGGCATACTCATACTCTGTACCTTCCTATCATCACCATCATGGATGTCAACAATCACATCCTGCTCCATCTGTACTATAGAATTAGAAAAATAGGGACGTGCTCTAGTCTCTCTGAGCTCAATAGCTGAATTGATAGCCCTATCTATCTCATCTCTTTTATAAGCCCTATCTCGTAATCTTTGACTCAGTTTACTTAATTCAAATCTAAAGCCTACTTCCAATGGGTTCAGCCTCGAGGCCCTAAGGGACTGACTCCTAGCTACACTCTCAAAGACATGTCTAGGATGCATACTGCCTCTGTGTAAAAGGGTGTTCCTGTAGCATTTCTTCCTATGGATAGAGGTGTTAACTATTCCATTACTCAATCTCATTATATTCACGTCTAAAAATGCAATGCACACTCTAGAATAATTCGATGAGAATTTCAAAAATTCCACAGAATTATTGATATATCTCTCGAATTCTGTTAATTCTACCTCATTGCCTCTCCATACTAGAAAGAGGTCATCTATGAACCTCCTATAAAAACTCACATGTTTTTTAAATATATCTGCATCAAAAAGTATTTCCTTCTCCCAATAAGCCATAACAATGTTGGCGTAGCTATTGGCACAGCTAGTGCCCATAGCTACGCCTTCTTTTTGGATGTATATATCTGCATCAAAAATAAATACATTGTTTTCTAAAATGCTTTCTAGAAACAATGCTAACAGATCTATCAAATCCTTATTCAGGGAGGTATATTTATGTAGATAGTCCATGACCCATGAAACACCACGGTCATTGGGTATGACCGTGAAGAGGCTGTTGAAATCAAAGGTCACAAAGATGTATTCATCATCTTCTCCTAATGTTGAAATATGTTCATAGAATTGGAGTAAGAACTCTCTGCTATCTTTAAGAATGGAGGGGTTTTCATCCACTACCGGTCTCAAGAAGTGTTCTACATATAATGAAAATGGTTCAGTCAGCCAGCCTTGCCCCGAGACGATAGGTCTCATGGGTGGATTGCATGGGTCTTTATGTATCTTAGGCAGGCCTTTCAACAAAGGCAGAAGTGGATGTTCAACTTTCAAATATTTATAGATGTTTTTATCTATTACTGCACTTTTTAACAAATCATCAATCATCATATATACCCCATGGACTTTTGTAATGACATCCTCTCTATTCAACTTCCCATATGATTTAATATCACTTAAAAGCTCATCCACACTCTCCTTATATTGATCATAGTCCATAACAACGATGCATCCACCTTTATCTGCAGAGGTAATGATGATGGAATTATCATTTCTTAGCTCATATAGTGCTTGTTTCTCTATTCTATTGAGATTATTTCTGTTGTAAAATCTATTGTCTCTACTCCTAATATTGTTATAATAGTCGTGGAGATCATTCTCAACAAGCCTCGAAAATGTCTCTAGTACTGGATGTAATGTAGGTACATATGTACTAATAGGTTTAAAGACATTCGATACATCATTCATAACAGTGACACCATAATCTAATTTAAGTTGAACATTTCTAATAAATAACTTCATGTCAATAATAGAGTCTGAAATCTCACTTTTCTGACTCGGAATGAAACAAGCCTCTATTCAGCACTTGTTCTTCATATTCATTTAACTGTCTACTAGATAAATTATATACTATGGATTCTTTTTCTTCTCCCAAAATTTCTTCAGTGTTGGCCCTTCCATTTCCGTGTCTGAGGTCTTGCGTTTCTGCCGACCTCGACTCATGGATCGGGTCCGACCCCTGAACTGTGGTGTTGGTATGGGGAAAGGGGTAACAAAATTAGCAAAACTCCCTTCCTTATCGTGACTAGTTAAAATATGCTTCTGTTTTTTGTTAACAGTAACATTTGTATCATTACTTATATAATT
Source organism: Protopterus annectens (assembly GCF_019279795.1). Lineage (NCBI taxonomy): Eukaryota > Metazoa > Chordata > Ceratodontiformes > Protopteridae > Protopterus > Protopterus annectens. Next base: position 1,166,131,072 of record NC_056731.1, read on the forward strand.
AGCACCACTACAGCCAGTATCCTTCACCACCTCTATGTCATGTATATCAGAAGATTCAATTTCCAATGCATTAACATGATTCTGTTTACTGTTCACTACTTTCGGGTATAAATTATAGTCATTAGTCTTTTTGTCAGCAGTATCAAGTAAAACTGAGCTATCAATTACTGTTATGTTATTATTGTCTTTGGTAAGAGCTGTCGACTGTCCCTCAGTCACCTTATTCATCACAGTGTCCTTCGACGCATTAACAGCAGCCTTTTTGTTACTAAAATTGTTATGAGAATGATTGTAAGCATTTCCAGTCCTCGGCCAAGAAAAGACCTGGCCTAATTTAAAGTCGTTGACATCCCGTTCAATTTTGTTCTTCTTTAAGTCTAATAGCCGTCGCTCATATATTGTCACATTGTCTATTAACTTCTTAATCCCCAATACCGCTTTGGGGAAAGTGTATCTAGAAACTAGAGATGCAAAGTTCTTATTTACTTTCTCTCTTAAGTTATCTTCCTCAGGTTTATGGAACTCTATTAATAGCTTCATGTAACTGAAGCTGAGTTCCATATTTAATTTTTGCCATTTAACCAATAGTTCCGGAAAAAAGTTACCTGAGGTTGGCATCTTTAGTACTCGAAGGCCACGAGGGATGACCCGTTTCCTGAGACAGGCTTCGAAGTGCTGTCTTGTTAATTGTAGTCTCTTTAACTTCATAGAGTCCATTTCGATATTCTTCAATTCCTCCGATAGTGCAATCATCTCCGCGGCGTTATCCCCTTCGGGTCCACGCTCCTCTTCCGGCTCATAGAAAAGTAAAAGGTTCTCTGCACCAGCCATACACTCTCGAAGCCTCCCAATATTGTCGTCCAACCTCGACGTCACTTCTGGTGTGTACGCCAGCTCAATCTCGATCTCGTCACCTCCTACAAAAGCCATACTCTCAGCCTGGATCAGAACAGTAAATAAAGCAATGCAAACCACAATGTATGTCCAGGCGAGTAAAGTACCAGTTACCAGTTTAAAAATAACGGTCCAAGCAATCATGTAAGGTAACTGGAACAAGCAGGCTCCTCACAGCTCCATACGCTAAAACTAGCGAAATGCAATATAAAAAAGCACATAAAGCAAGTAAGCTAAAAACGAACGTTCCTTTAATGAATACAGTAAGCGCTTTCACCTCATCGGCTTCATCAGACTGTGTTTAACCCAACTAAAACAGTCATATATATATCCCACATTCAATTAAAACTGTAATTAATCAATTATATTCAAAATGAATATAATTTAAAGCCACAGTACAAAATGAATCAAGCAAGGGTACATACACATATATATTGTGAAAAGCAAAACATGTATTACTAAGAACCATACATTATATTATATTATAAGCAAGTGAACTCACATCTAAATCTATTAAAAATACATATTTAATATAAAAAAAAATATATATATATATGTAAATGAGTGCATGTAATAATAAATAAATCTAACACGAGTACTCAAAATACAATTATTAAAAATATAATTATTAAAAAATGCAATTTTCAAAACCATGAACGGGAGACGACTATAATATCAATAATATCATGGTCTATACATTAAAGTCACTAATCTATGTATAAGACATGATGATGACTAGACCTAGAGTGTGGACCCTGTACCTCTCTATTTTCTTACAATCATTCTCATAACAATTTTAGTAACAAAAAGGCTGCTGTTAATGCGTCGAAGGACACTGTGATGAATAAGGTGACTGAGGGACAGTCGACAGCTCTTACCAAAGACAATAATAACATAACAGTAATTGATAGCTCAGTTTTACTTGATACTGCTGACAAAAAGACTAATGACTATAATTTATACCCGAAAGTAGTGAACAGTAAACAGAATCATGTTAATGCATTGGAAATTGAATCTTCTGATATACATGACATAGAGGTGGTGAAGGATACTGGCTGTAGTGGTGCTAATTATATAAGTAATGATACAAATGTTACTGTTAACAAAAAACAGAAGCATATTTTAACTAGTCACGATAAGGAAGGGAGTTTTGCTAATTTTGTTACCCCTTTCCCCATACCAACACCACAGTTCAGGGGTCGGACCCGATCCATGAGTCGAGGTTGGCAGAAACGCAAGACCTCAGACACGGAAATGGAAGGGCCAACACTGAAGAAATTTTGGGAGAAGAAAAAGAATCCATAGTATATAATTTATCTAGTAGACAGTTAAATGAATATGAAGAACAAGTGCTGAATAGAGGCTTAAGTTTCATTCCGAGTCAGAAAAGTGAGATTTCAGACTCTATTATTGACATGAAGTTATTTATTAGAAATGTTCAACTTAAATTAGATTATGGTGTCACTGTTATGAATGATGTATCGAATGTCTTTAAACCTATTAGTACATATGTACCTACATTACATCCAGTACTAGAGACATTTTCGAGGCTTGTTGAGAATGATCTCCACGACTATTATAACAATATTAGGAGTAGAGACAATAGATTTTACAACAGAAATAATCTCAATAGAATAGAGAAACAAGCACTATATGAGCTAAGAAATGATAATTCCATCATCATTACCTCTGCAGATAAAGGTGGATGCATCGTTGTTATGAACTATGATCAATATAAGGAGAGTGTGGATGAGCTTTTAAGTGATATTAAATCATATGGGAAGTTGAATAGAGAGGATGTCATTACAAAAGTCCATGGGGTATATATGATGATTGATGATTTGTTAAAAAGTGCAGTAATAGATAAAAACATCTATAAATATTTGAAAGTTGAACATCCACTTCTGCCTTTGTTGAAAGGCCTGCCTAAGATACATAAAGACCCATGCAATCCACCCATGAGACCTATCGTCTCGGGGCAAGGCTGGCTGACTGAACCATTTTCATTATATGTAGAACACTTCTTGAGACCGGTAGTGGATGAAAACCCCTCCATTCTTAAAGATAGCAGAGAGTTCTTACTCCAATTCTATGAACATATTTCAACATTAGGAGAAGATGATGAATACATCTTTGTGACCTTTGATGTCAACAGCCTCTTCACGGTCATACCCAATGACCGTGGTGTTTCATGGGTCATGGACTATCTACATAAATATACCTCCCTGAATAAGGATTTGATAGATCTGTTAGCATTGTTTCTAGAAACCATTTTAGAAAACAATGTATTTATTTTTGATGCAGATATATACATCCAAAAAGAAGGCGTAGCTATGGGCACTAGCTGTGCCAATAGCTACGCCAACATTGTTATGGCTTATTGGGAGAAGGAAATACTTTTTGATGCAGATATATTTAAAAAACATGTGAGTTTTTATAGGAGGTTCGTAGATGACCTCTTTCTAGTATGGAGAGGCAATGAGGTAGAATTAACAGAATTCGAGAGATATATCAATAATTCTGTGGAATTTTTGAAATTCTCATCGAATTATTCTAGAGTGTGCATTGCATTTTTAGACGTGAATATAATGAGATTGAGTAATGGAATAGTTAACACCTCTATCCATAGGAAGAAATGCTACAGGAACACCCTTTTACACAGAGGCAGTATGCATCCTAGACATGTCTTTGAGAGTGTAGCTAGGAGTCAGTCCCTTAGGGCCTCGAGGCTGAACCCATTGGAAGTAGGCTTTAGATTTGAATTAAGTAAACTGAGTCAAAGATTACGAGATAGGGCTTATAAAAGAGATGAGATAGATAGGGCTATCAATTCAGCTATTGAGCTCAGAGAGACTAGAGCACATCCCTATTTTTCTAATTCTATAGCACAAATGGAGCAGGATGTGATTGTTGACATCTATGATGGTGATGATAGGAAGGCACAGAGTATGAGTATGCCAATGTATTTCACATCTGATGTTAACAACATTAGGAGAATAATAAAAGAGCGTTGGGATGTATTAGGAGCAGATGAAGAAATTATGGAATTGGTAGGCAATGAACCTAGGTTCATATACAAAAACAAGAAGAACCTGAAGAAGATGTTCTTTGGGAGGTCCTCTATTGACGAGGGTGAAGGTTGCAACACAACTTCTTGTGGTAACTGCAACCAATGTGGATTTATTAACACCGGTCTTTCTTTTAAACCCCCTCTTGTCAACAGAGAATTCACTTTTACAACTAGAACGAATTGTAAGAGCATGAATGTGATATACCTGGCCCAGTGTGAATTATGTGATGCGTTTTACATAGGTAAGACGAACAGAGAGTTTAGGTTCCGTATTAGGGAACATTTATATCACATTAGGACTGGTCAGGAACATAATGCATTAGCTAGACATTGCCTGAAGTCAGGACTGGAACACACATTCACTTTTAGTGTCATTCAACACATTAAAACTAGCCTTAGGGGCGGAGATCTGGAGAACCACACATTAGAAATGGAACTTAGGTGGATCATCCGGATGAGGGCTGACCATCCCCCTGGCCTTAACGATAAGACTAATATACAAACTATTTTAAAGAAGAGGAGACTAAAAAGAAAATAGAGAGGTACAGGGTCCACACTCTAGGTCTAGTCATCATCATGTCTTATACATAGATTAGTGACTTTAATGTATAGACCATGATATTATTGATATTATAGTCGTCTCCCGTTCATGGTTTTGAAAATTGCATTTTTTAATAATTATATTTTTAATAATTGTATTTTGAGTACTCGTGTTAGATTTATTTATTATTACATGCACTCATTTACATATATATATATATTTTTTATATTAAATATGTATTTTTAATAGATTTAGATGTGAGTTCACTTGCTTATAATATAATATAATGTATGGTTCTTAGTAATACATGTTTTGCTTTTCACAATATATATGTGTATGTACCCTTGCTTGATTCATTTTGTACTGTGGCTTTAAATTATATTCATTTTGAATATAATTGATTAATTACAGTTTTAATTGAATGTGGGATATATATATGACTGTTTTAGTTGGGTTAAACACAGTCTGATGAAGCCGATGAGGTGAAAGCGCTTACTGTATTTATTAAAGGAACGTTCGTTTTTAGCTTACTTGCTTTATGTGCTTTTTTATATTGCATTTCGCTAGTTTTAGCGTATGGAGCTGTGAGGAGCCTGCTTGTTCCAGTTACCTTACATGATTGCTTGGACCGTTATCCAGTGAGATTAGTTTATGGTCTGATCTTACCAGTGAGGGATACACTTCTGATCTGGAGCATAGAGTCCCCATGTTGGTGATGATCAGGTCCAGTATGTTTCCCCTTCTTGTGGGAGTGGTAACAAGTTGTTCCATAGCATTTGAGCTCATATATTCTAGGAATCTTTGGCCTAGGGTGTTGGAGCTAGAGTCATGCTCCCAGTCTATGTTTGGGTAGTTGACGTCACCCAATATAATGGTGTTTGGAGAGACCTTCATATTTCCATTGTTCACAGGATGGCCGAGTGCAGTTCTTGGGTTTGGGAGGGTGGTCTGTAGCAGGCTATAACCTGGAAGGCAGTTTCACCCATTGTAAGTTGCACATGGATAGTCTCTGATGCTTGGTGCTTTGCCACCAACCTGGAGGTGTGGGTATCTTTGATGAATATCAATACTCCCCCTCCATTTGTGGTTCGTTCCAAGTTTTGGGGCTGAAAAGCATGGTATGAGGTATAACCTGGTAGTGCTGGGGTGCTCTCAGTAGCCCTGAACCAGGCATCTGTTACTGCACAGATATCGATGTTCTCCATGCTAAGGAGAGTTTCAGGTGCATGCATCTTGAGGTTTAGACTTCTGGCATTGGGTAGCATTACTCTTAGTTTCTTATCCCTTGTGATACCTATGAAGGTGGGTTTGCCATTTGAGCCTTGCCTAACATAGGCACTATGGGGGTAGTAAGAGCCTTTGCCAATATCTGAAAGCCCAGGGGTGACAGGTGCAAGCCGTCCCTAGCGAAGCAGGTGGTTCAACAGAAGATGAATATGTGAGGGTGTAGTGCCTGTGATTAGTTAGCAGTAGCATATATGACTGCTCACGTGGACAAATGCCAGGTAAGTCATATGCAATGTGTCACAGGCAACGCACATGTGAACAGGACAAACAGTGACATTCTGTCAAGTGAGACATGGACATACATATAGAAAGCTATGCAGATGTTACTAGGAGTCCACAGAAGCTCTGTAACTATGCATTGCAGGTGGGATCAGTATTCCAGGGTAATTGCAAGCAAACATGCATGCAAACAAAGCTACAGTAAGCAGGGCTGCATGTAGTCCATTGTACAACAAACAAGTTGTACCACTTCCAGTAGGTAACACTGCAAATATGCAGGCACTATGCACATGTACATGGGAATACACAGGTCAGATGGCTAGGGTCCAGTCTCAGCGCACACAAGTGTACAGACCATGTACTGTCAGGATGTACAATAACTGGATGGAAACCCATGTGCTCATACCTGCAGTAATACACATGTCAAATAACAGACACTGAGCCTTCACTCAGTGGTTCCATACTTAGTAGGATGTATGCTACCTGGCCTGCCACCACCGTATCCCTGACATGTATGGGGACTCTCCCTCCTGTGACAGTTAGTTTTGTGTGTTGGGGCTGTCTAGCATGGTATGAGATGTGAGCTTGCAGTGCTAGGGTGCTCCTGTGTGTCCTGTACCAGTCGTGTAGTACTGCACACATATCAACATCCTCAAACATCCGCATTGCAGAGTCCAGTGTGGGCAACATGCCACTTGCAGTTTACATGTCCATCATTGCGTAATACATTCATTACCTTATCCCCTGTGCTACCTATGTATGTAGCCTTCTGTTGACATCCTTACCACCAGTATGCCAACATGTGCAGATGATATACTATGGTACTTACCATGGGTGTAGACAACAGTACATGACAATCACACCCTTACTGCATCAGGCATGCTGTGATATACCCACAATTATTTCAGTACACAGTACTGTTAACAACATGATACTATTACTACACGTCTATGTAGTCACCCTGTGCATCAGCAACATGTTAACCTGTACCTGCACTGATGTTACAGATTGCAGGAGGTGGCACAGTTTCATCATATGCACAGGGTGTGAACTTGGTATGCCTGAGTCAGCCACCGATACCACCGATTGACATGTATTTGTATGTGTGTTGGTGAGGGACAGCAGTACAAGGTGGGGCAATGTTGATGCAGTGTGTGCGTGTATGCGGTAGCCCTAGGTGTTGTCAATCCGCATGTGTGTATGGATGCACACAGTTCCACCTCATGGCTGCCATATACTGGTGTTTGTGGACAGCCACAGACTGTACCTGCCAGGTCATACAGATCAGTGTCTCTGGCCACGGACATGGTACCTGTGCCTTGCAGGGGTGCTACGGACCGTATCCGGTACCAACCCAGACTGGGTACTGTCATCAGAAGCAGGTGTTCGTTGACTGGACACAGATCCCTGTCGGGCCTGGCCAGAGCCACGTGCATGTGGTCTCCTGGGGCGGTCTGATTACAGCGCAGACCCAGCATTGCTGGGGCTGCTGCTGGCACTATGGGGGCGGCCGCGGCCCTGTTGTCGTCCGCAACGACTGCCAGCTGCTGCTGTTGCTGGCATACGCCCACATCGACGCCTCAACCGTCCACCATCGTCCTGGCTCATGGACATGTAGTTGTGGAACCGGTCTAATATGTCCCCACAACGTCTGTCTATGACATCGGTGAAATTACGGATGGCAGCCGCAATGTCACGCATACTGTCAGTCATGGCTGTGCGACATGCTGTCAGCTCCCTCAGACCCTGTCTGGTGTACCGTTCCATACGTGACTGTGCCTGCATGACAGCCCGAAACATAGCTGAGGTTGTAAGACCTCTGTGGGCACGTCTGACAGGGGCAGTACGCCCATGGATGCTTCCATGAGAACTCCTGGACATCTGTCTGTGTGGTACCATCTCTGGGCCATGCCCATGGCTGCTGTGTGGGGAGGCATGTGCCACAGATACCACATTACCCTGGTCAATGCCCACTGTATGCTGTCCATCACCTAGGGACATTGGTGACAAAGGGTGTATTGGCAGGATAACTGTGTGCATTGATGGGGTTGACAGCTGTGTACTGTCAATCGGCTGACCAATGACGGACCCTGGCATACCTTCCTGTGCCATTACACAGATGTCATCATTATCAGTACCCATGGCACCAGATTCAGGTTCCCTGCTGCATGACACCAGAGCAGCACCAGAACCTGTGGGAGGGAAACAGGAAACACAGTTTACAATGTCTACACATTACCAGTGATGCACACATCCACACATGCACAGGTCCAGACATGCACACATGCACACATGCCCACATGCCCACATGCACACATGCGCACATGCACAGGTGCACACATGCACACGTGCACACATGCATGCATGCACACGTGCACACATGCACAGGTGCACACATGCACAGGTGCACACATGCACATGTGCACACATGCACAGGTGCATACATGCACACATGCGCACGTGCACACATGCACAGGTGCACACATGCACAGGTGCACACATGCACAGATGCACACATGCACACGTACACATGCACACAGTTGCACACAATTGTACACTACTCAGTATGCGTGATATCAACACACAGACACAGACACACCTGCATGCATACAAAGAGCACTACTAAGTGAGCCTAATATTACTATTACTATCAAGACTATTACAGGTATTGTTAATACACACTCACCAGCATGGATAGGCTGCATTGCTGTTACACCGGAGGGACCTGCAGACGTGAAGAAACTAATGTCAGTGGGCACAACTGTGCCATTGTTACTGAGTATGATACAGGTCAGTAGTACAACAGTCGCCTTTCACAGGTCAGCTGCTAATATTGAGGATATCACACTTGCACATTAAATACTATGATGACAGCTACAAACCAAGGATACACCTCACACATGCATTAACTACCAGTGTACACAACAGTCAACTATACATATGGCATATTACCTGCACGCTCATAGTCTTGCTGCTGCGTGGCTCCAGCCTCCATCATAATGCATGTCTGCTGCTGTTGTTGTTGCTGGCAGACTGGAGCCACTACACTCATGAGTAGTCCCTCCAGTCTGGTGAGTGGGGGATGTGTAGCCACCCCACCACCTGTGGCGACCTGTTGCCTGTGGATATCCGACGCACGCTGACGGACATTTCTGATTAAATCACTGCAGCGATGTCGTACCTGCTCATATGTCCTATTATGCATGCCTATGTCATTTACCCGACGGACCAGGTCTTGCCACAGTGCAGCCCTCTCCTGCTGATTCTGGCTGGTGCAGGAAAAGAGTATTGCATAATCCCGCACCAGGCTCTGGTGTATCTCCTCATCCTCAGCTGCGGAGTAAGCGGGATTTCGCGGGTGAGCCATGTACCTGAAAACGAAAATAACCTGATATCAGCAATATATGTCAGCAGAATTTGGCACACATACTACACATGCTACTCGACTGTTATGATACAACATATCTCACATATATAGCATCTGTCTGTCTATTGGTGGATACACATGTAAATGGCCAGGTATCAGTGCTCAGCCAGCAACTGTGCAACAGTACCTGGCACACTCCATACGACATACTACCAAACCCCAGCAGTCAGAACACTGATTCAGGTCCAGAGCACCTCCTCACTCTGGGGGTTTGTATCTAGGTACTGTATGGCCTACATCATCAACTACTGTGAGCTGACCACAAACTAATTGCCCTGGATATACATATCCCACCTCCACCACCAGCACAAACGACTATAGTGAATAACATTGCAGATGCAAACTTTACACTTTGTAACAGTGACATGGTATCCTTTCAGCCCACTGGGCCAGTGGAAGACACAACCCACAATGCTGACCCCTACACAAATGCTTTCTACGGACATCTCCGAGAATGCATGGATCATGCAATCCCATATATGACCAAGACACTCTCCACAAAGGGACAGCATCCTGTCTGGTGGACCCCAGCCATAGACAGATTGTATTACAAAAGATGGAAGCTACTGCAAGACAGAGCATAATTCCATAAAGGGAAGGCATGTCTGAGCAGCACTAGTAAGGATCTATTTTCCCTCATACAAACATCCATGGGCAACTTTGTGAGGGAGATCAAGAGGGACACTACAGATAACCAGAAGGCCTTCTTCAGTTATGTTAGCAACCTGGTCAGAATCCCTCCTCTATGCTCATAGTTAGTACACAACAACAAATATTTCATTGAAACCACAGATATTGACAACATTGTGGCAGACAGGTTCAGTGCAGGTGTCACCCCTCCCTCTCCCCCAAAATAAGACATAGTTATCCCAGCTGACTGTAACCTCCCTGTCATCACAGATGTCCAGGTGGGAGCCGCCCTCAGGAAAGCAGAATACACAACATGACTGGGACCTGATGGTATCCCCGGTTGCATGCTACATGAACTCTGACAGGAGCTAAACATACATATAGAAGTGCTATGTAACACTAACCTGACTACAGGATATATACCTGTACACTGGCGCACAGCAGCAGTGGTTCCACTCTACGAAGGAGGCACCTCAACATACCAATACAATACAACACAATACAATACATTACAATACAATATTATACAATATGCTATTGCCCCTGGGACTACAGCAGTATACTGTTCTGCTACCCTGACCATTATGACATATGTGGTGTGATGGTAACTGCTGCTGTCACACAGTTATACAGGGTGACTCATATGGCATATTACCTATCTGACTAATATTCAGCAGGGGTATGTGTGACATGTACTCATGGGGAGTCTTGCTTCTTAACACTGTGTGGTTTATTGCAGGGTATGTCTTATCTGTGGGTAGGAACCTTTACCTCCACATGTGCTCTCTATTGCAGTGGCATGGACGACACACAGCAGTCATTTAGGTTGTGGATGGTGTGAGGTGTTACTATGGTTGTTGGACATCTGTCATGGGTGTGACTTACGTATGTAAATCCAGGAGTGGTAACCTCTATGTGGGTAGTATGTGTGTACTCTGTGGTGTTGTCAGTCACTGTGCATTGGTAATGTGTTTGAGTGCATTGTCACAGTGTTGTACATGTCACTGTGTCCTTCTCCATATCTGTAGCTGTCATGTGAGGTACATACCATGGCATCCATTATGTGGTGTGGAGTTGTACACTGACCTACATGTCCATAGCTGACACACCATGTCTGCTGACACATACCATGTGCAGGTATTCCAGGAATAGTGTGCCACTGTGAATATCATTGGGGGACTATTGTACACATTTATGACCCTGTTCACCCCTGACACATGCAGTGGTGGGCAGCCAATCACATATCTGGTGGTTACTGGTGTAGGTGATTTGAAATGGGGTATGGTACTCCAGTTTTGACACTGGTGTTCACTCCATGCCTTTGTCACCAGGCACCTGTTGCAATACATCTGTACACATGTGCCTCACTCAGAATATATATACATCTCTCTCTCTCTCTATATATATATATATATATATATATATATATATATATATATATGTGTGTATATAGATATATCTATATGTATATATATATATATATATATATATATATATATATATATATGTCTGTATACATATACACATATATATATTGATGTACATATATTGCTATAGATATGGAGAGGGGGTGAGAGTGACAGAGGGGGTGGGATAGGGGGTGTTGAGGTTGTCATATACAGTCATACCTGTAGATAGTCAGATCAGTCTGTCTATGTATATGTATCTACATATATCTATATCTGTATGTGTGTATTACATATATAAGTTTGTACATATTCTATCTACATCTGTCTATGTATTCCTACATCTCTCTCTATGTATGTATACATATATGCATATCATATATATATATATATATATATATATATATATATATATATATATATATATACATACATACATATTTTGACATACATACGTATCCATATGATAGACAGGTATATCAACATGTTTGTCTACCATACTGTATACACACACTAACATACTGCTAAACATACATAACTGTGAAACCTACTTTGTACATTGCACTACAACCTACAGTCAACCTACATTGATATGTGCACATAGATGCTCTCACATACAAATGTATGTACAGCCTTCACTGATAGTTGCTGTATGTCCCCTGCCTTTGCACATCTTCATATACATATGGATACAGACCAATGACACATATGGAGGGTTCACAGTATGTAGACCTTTATAGTATTACTTTACAGTACCTGTGTTTGTCACAGCTGCTTGTGTTGCCGTCTGGTTTTGTGTCCTGCTGCTCCACTTGCCAGTTGTCAGCTTTCAGGTGGTTGTTGCTGAACAGTTTTGTTTGTGTCTGTTTAATTTTGTTTTTCTCTGTCTCTGTCTCTGTCTCTCTCTCTCTCTGTCTGTCTCTCACTTCCTCCTCAGGGTGCAATGAAAGTATTGCATGTGTGGACTGGGAGTACAGCATACTTTTGTAGGTATCTGCATATGTCCATGTGATGGCCTCTGCACCAATTGTTAGCCAGCATTTGCTAATTGCATGCAGCCAGTTGTGTACTGATTGCAGTTCTCACTGTGATTTCAGAACAGTGCTATAAAAAGGTATGTGAGATAGGCGTAGCCCTTTCAGATTTTAAGGGCAGGGACCATGCTGGTATGCTGTGGACAATGTTCTGTGAGTGTAAAGGTTGGTATCTCTCTCATATTTCCAGCTGTGTTGTAGATTAACATTCCTCCATTCATTTCTCCAGTTTCCTGTACTAACTGTGTATGTACACTGACACCTACAACTACTACTACTGTTAATGTGTGTGTGTGCTTTCCTTGCACTTTTGCTTGCACTTTGTTGCTAAGGCTTCAATATTTGCCCTTTACAGTCACTACTTGTATACCTGCTAGGTGTCCTGACTGTAGTGTGCTGCTGTGGCTTTCCTATTTTCCATGTACATTCACACCTTGGAATGCTTGCTATATCTGCTAGGGTATTACAGCATGCAGTGTGGTCTGGCCATGGTGTGGGCCTTGACATCTATTAGGGTATTTGAGTATGCTGCTGAGCAGGCCCCAGAGACTCTCAGGTGCATCTGTTATCTGCCTCATGGAATGGTACATATCAGTGGGGTACACCCATTAAATTGTCTGGTATGCTGCAGTTGTGACTGTGGAATAGCATGAGCATATGTATTACTACACTTTTTCTGCCATGCAAGTGGTGCATACTTTCAGGACTCCATAGTTACCATTGCATGTGTTGTAACACCTTCCTGCCTACTGTTTGTACATTTCACATGGAGTCTGTGGGGCATCCCTGTAACTCATTCACTGTTGCTATGTCTAGGCTCTTAACTATTCAAATATGGTGGTGTCAGACCTCTCATGTGTACAAATATTTGCAGGTTGTCCACATTTCTGCCTCATATTTTGGTCAATATCTCATGCACAGCTTTTTCTGGCAAATCACTCTGGGCTCAGGTCAGAATATAGTGACAAACATTCAAGTTTCAGACTTCATACCCTTCCAAACATCCCACAAAATGCAGAACCTGTTACTCTCTGAACTGTCTGAGTTTGTTGTGACACTATTTGTAATGTGTCCCTGGTTTTGGCCCTTTGCTCCACATATTTTATTACTTGGTCTGGATGTGTTCCTGTAAGAGGTTGTGGGGTATGGGCAGTGATTATCCTGCTGTGAGTATGTGTGTGGCTTGCAAGGTGCTACAGTGACATTATTACCTACTAGCTACCAACTAGCATGGCTGTTTCTGTTCACACACTACTATTATGGAAATCCACTAGTTTTGACAGTAATTCTAAATGACATGCTTTGTGTACTACACATCCTATATTCCCTTTACATTCATTCCTACTATTACATGATATATGTATTTTAGCACAATGCTCTTGTATAACAGTCATGGCTTAGTGGTAAGTCATGCAGACTGTTTCCAAGGTCCTGGGTTCGGGACTGACAGTGGGATTTTATTTTGCTTTTGAACTGACTACAGGACCTGTCAACCAGAGTGACTAAGGCACTTTTAAGCAGTTGTAACCGGGTTAGCGCTGGTTTGCGCGGAGCTCACGCATGCGCACTGGCATTCAGCTCACAAGACACCGCTTACAACCGCTTAAACGTGCTTACTGCAAGACACCCGCGCTATTTTCTTTGAAAGAAATGAAAATGGGGAGACAGGAAAGTGGTGAAAAAGGGGTCACAAAGAGGGTAAGACAGTAGGAAAACAAGCTTGGGTTTTGCAGGAGGGATGTAGGTAAGGCCCATAGCTGCCCATTTCTTCATCAGCAACAGCTGTGCATATGTTTGTAATTTGGTGTGACATTTGATACCTTCCACCCCTGAGAGAGGTGTAAGGACAACAATAATACTTGTTGTACAGCCAATTGTAATTGATAGTTTCCATGTCTGGCAGACATATGTGCGGAATGGGCAGCTATGTATGGGGCGTAGTTTTTTTGTGGGTACAGAGTGCCCTTTTTTTTTTTCAGGTGAGAGTGGTATGTCAGGTGAAGGAAGTCGGTATAGCTGGGGAGGTAGGTTGGGTAGGTCAACAGACAAGACAAACAAGACGCATACAGGGGCGGTGTATGACACGTGTGGGGGGGTTACACAATTGACGGGGATGGAGATTTGGATATCCAGAGCTCATGAGCCCACAGATGGCAACAGTGGAACTGATATCCCCACCCATGGGCAGTTGCCACTGTTCCTTCACTGCCCAGGACGGGGCTGTGCTGGGGCTGTGTAGGCTGGGCAACAGGCATGCCCGTAAGTTGTGCCACCTGTGCCTCAAGCTGGCATAGGGGCCCAAGAACAGAGTCTTGGATCTCCCTACGCACCACAGTCCGGACGCTACGGAGGGTGAGTGGTGGTTCTCCTCCAGCCACGCTTGCAGAGGGGAGACGGGCCCCATCCCCTGCAGCGCTTCCACCCGCAGGTGGCACAGGGCCACCGGAGGAGGGTCCAGAATGGGCACTAGTGCCAGGTGTCGTTCTATGTTTTGCATTATGTCATGACAGTTTGGGTTAGTAACATACAATACCATTCGCAATTAGTTGTAACAGCATGCATTAGTATTCCCATTAACCAAACACCCAGATATTCACACCATTGAACAGCGAGCATAACACATGCATAATATGAACAGCAATACACAGTCCAACAACATGCAGGGTTGACTGATGGCAACAGGCCATCAGGTTTGGATGTATGAACAGGGCAGATGCATCAACGGACATGCAAATTTTTATGACCCATCAGGACAAATGTCCAGGGGTGTTAATTGTGATTGCACATACCAATTTCACGTGGAATGGATTATATGTGGTTATAGGGTGGGGTGAAGAAAATATTATTAACACCTTCGAATACCAATACATATGCTGTACATTTCTAATAGCTACAGATATATACACACTACTGTTCTAACTACAGTTTCCTATATGATAACTACTTCACTTTGGTGATAGGACTGTTACTGCTACATCAATATACATTTTATTGTTATTCATACACGCTCATATCTGGCTTTGTTCAGCTACATCATCCTGCTACATTTGCTTTATATAGCTATAGACAACTGTGGATGTTTGATATTTCAGACAATCATACTATCTGCATATTGCAGACTGAGAGCAACATATCCAGATTTTGGGATACACATTCCAGCTGCAGCAACACTTTGGACACATTTCGCAGTTTGGTTCTACTTGTCACATTCATTTCATTCTGTACTGACTGCAGTATACTTTATACAGGGGTTATTACTACTTTATTGGTGGATTCATAACTCTTTCTCACACCTCTCACTTGTTTTCATTTTACTATTCAGGATGGTACTTACTTCTAGGCTTTATTGACATGTTTTACCTGTAGTTATTACAATCCTTTCCAGCAGTCTCACTTCTGTCATGTTTCAGTATTTCAACAGGGATATATTTCACACATGTGATTTGCTCATCTTCTGCAGCTGTACTTTTCAGCCTGCTGCAGGTTGTGCACTATTATATTACAGGTGGGGCATCTTTATTTCAGACTTTATTTCAGACATTTTCATTTTCCTGTTTGGATTTCAGACTGCAACACACTTTTGTAATCAAGCAATACTTGCAAACACTTTTACACTGTTACTTGCACATTTTATTACTTAGTGACTACACTGTACTCTTTTGCTAACTGTCATACTTTTATATTTCTTTACAGTTACTGGGAGTGGATTACTGACCTGCCTGGTGGCGCAACCGCACCAGCCTATCGCCATAGGCTCTGCGGTTCGCAGAACGGACACCTGCAGCTGTAATATAAATGAAGTAATATTGGAATACACATCTCCATAATATCAGCTAATTTAATTTCTTACATACATAATTAAATGTAACTTACTCAGTAGTGGGGCGTTGGGCATTTGCCGGGCCTCCTGTATCCAAAGGTTCAATTGGTCCTGCTTGCGTCTCTTCAGGTCCGCATGGTGGTGACGGACCTGCTCACCAGTCCTTGGAATCCCTGTGGCACTGATAAGATCATTAGCCACCCGGTCCCATGCCTCAGCCCTATATGCTCCCCACAGGACCTCATGATTGTGGACTAGGAGCCAGACCATATATCTGGACTCCTCAACACCCCACCTCTGTGCTCGAAAGCAACTACCCTCACCTACACCTGACATTCTGGCTGCAAGTCAGTTCTACAATCGTTTATGCTGTGTATTCCCACCTATGGGGCTTATATATGCCGTTTTTCCCGCACTTATCTGTGAGTGGCCATTTTGGAATTGTATCCACTTCACAAAACCTGCTTTGTCATGCTCCACTTTCTATTCATTCCTATATATTTGCTATTACTGCATTTCTGAGTACAGCTGTCATAGCTTAGTGGTTCAGTACCTTGACTATGGTGCATGGTATCATGGGTTTGAACCTGGCCACTGCTTTTTATATTTTATGACTGTCTAGACAGGCTAGGGGGTGTGTCTGTGTAAAGGCAGTTTTGTTACAGCTTGCTCAACGTTGCCCGTCGGTGAGCTTGTTGGCGCGGTGCGCAGCTCCGCGCAAACGGGGTGCGCTGGCTTACGCCTGATTTGGCTGTCAGCACGCATATTACGCTCAGCTCAGCTAGGGTCACACAGTTTCAGCGTGTGAAACCACTGCTCAGCTACGGGCACTCATTTTGCACCCGTTAAACTACTGCTCAGCTACGGGCACTCATTTTGCACCTGTTAAACCACTGCTCAGCTACGGGCACTCATTTTGCACCTGTTAAACCACTGCTCACCTACGGGCAGATGCACTCACCTTGTTAAACTGTAGCTCAGCTATAGGCACATCTGGCATTTTTTATTGTTTTGTTACCTCACATTTCTTCAAAATAAATGGACTATTTCATTACATTTTACATAAAATGTGATTTTATATGTGTACATGTTTGTCAGGGACTTGTTTCGTGCTTATTTTGCTAAAAATAAAAATTAGTGTTGTGTGGGCTCGAACCATGAATGCCTGCTCTTCAGCCGACGTCTCTACCGCTACGCTATTGCTTCTTGGCTTACTTTGCATATTTAGTTCTTATATGCTTTCCCACTGACTGCTAACTGTAGCTGCGCTATAAGCACGCCCGCGCAAATGAGCGCACTCACGGGTAAACATCTTTACAATTTAAAAAAAATATATAACATGTTCATTTATATATTTTATGTTCATAGTCTGTGGGGGCATGTGTTGTGTTGTGTTTATTCACATTTCCATGGACTCTGTCGTGGGTGTTTACTTTGGGCACTTTTACTCTTCTGGGGGCGTGTCCGCTTGCAGGGCTCGGCCTACGGACACGCCCCCTACTGTCTTACACGGACCGTGTTAGCCTTAGGTGTGATTCAGCATGCTCTCATGAATATGCAGAGCATGCTGACATCACTCCGTTTAACTGCAGCCTCCGTGTAAGAGTTATAACTCTTACACGGAGGCTTCATGAATCCTGCCCAATAACTTTTCAAATATTAATGTATTTTTTCTCTCTTCTGTTTCATCAAAATATACTTATTCTCTTTGTTTTTTGTGATAAAGTTTACGCATCTTTTTTATTTTTTTTATTTACTCTAATAAAAAGGAAGGAAGAAGGATTCACACGTCTATAAGTTAATTAAACACTAGTTTATTCTTTCTTAAACTTTAATTCTTAGTTATTATACTATAATGCTTTTTTACTTAAACTTTAGTCTTATAAATATATTGTTATTGTCTTGTTACTGAACTAATATTATTGTTTTATAAACATCCAGGTTTCCTTTCCTTTCTTTACATATAGATCACTTTTATATCAATACAATCAATAACAACTTTCTGCTTTAACCATAGTTAGATTTATTTAATTTTATAATGTCTGGAAATAAGAATTGAGTTCATAGTTAATGTTTTTGGTTTACTGCTGATTTGGAGGCTGGTGCATTTTAAAGGAAAACTCCACCATAGAACTCAAAAACATATTTTTTTCACTGTATCTTTGTTTTTGAGCTATTTTAATGCCCCAAAATCAGTCCAAGTGCTTCTTTTACAATTTTAATTTGTTTCTCTCAAAATGGCGGATGATAGGGCCTGCCTTGGTAACGTGATCTTATTTTCTTGCTTGTCATCCTTCTTCCTAGAATACATTTCAAGTCCTCTTTATGTGACTCATGCCAGACATAAGGAAGTGGTGCTGTTTTCTCATGCCATTAAAATATAATGGTAGGACTGTGAAGCACTGTCATCTAAACACACCTTCTGTAAAAGAGCTGCTTCTCTCTTTACCTGACTGAGCCTCATTTATCTGTCTGCCAGAGCTTGTTCTATGCTATAAATAACTGTTAGCTACTTGCAGCAAAGGAAAGATAAAAACAGTTTTTTGTAAGAGGAGTCTTTTGTAGTCCTAACAAACTTGATAAACCCTCCCCCGTACTCTCATGCCAAGGTGTAAAAACTCTCACTGCAGTAAATAATCCTTGCTGAACATTTACAAGTGACAAGCAGTAGGACTCTAAACTTATTCTGTCTGCTACTTCCCAATGCCTTCTGTGGGAGGATTTTTCTCTCTCTCATGAATGATGCAGATTAGGTTAAGAGGCTGAGAGGTATATATGTCATTTAGCACATTCAAGCCTTAGGGATTTTCCAGAAAAGGACCCATTTTATGAGGATCAGACCAACAATATGAGGCAAAAATCTGGACAGTTTAATTTATTTTGACATTTGTTGACCGGGTTTGTCCTACTGCCCGGTGAGAAAAGCTCCAGTAAATAAAAGTTAAAAAGTTACAAATTTTACACAATGTGATGTAGACACTGTGAGTCAATTAATGTTGTTGTATCTTTCGGCTTTTCTCGGTTAGGGGTCACCACAGCGGAACTCCAGTCCGCTAATGATTGGCAGTTGCCAGTAGATTTTTACGTACCGACTTGCCAGGCCTGACGCACAGCCTTCAACGAAGGTACGCCCATTCACGGCATGTCTCCACGGCGCACGCAGAAGACGCTTTGGCTGAGAATCTAACAGGACAACGTCTTTCTGTGAGGCGACAACACTACAGCACCACCACCGCAGCATAACAAATAAAAATAACAGTACATACAGAACACTATTGAAAAAAGAAAACAGCAGTACATGCAGAATACTATATGACACTGCCTTGAGGTAGAAGTTTATATAACAGCCCTCAGTTAAAAGTTAGGAATGGGTTTGGGCATCCCAGAGGAGTGAAGGAACAGGAACAAAATCATTACAATGTGTGTATTATAGCTTGCGTTAGTTCTTTCAAACCTGTTGGGCCAGTTGTGAAGTATGGTCCGTGACCTACTTGGTAGACCCCCCCCCCCCAACAACACATTCTGCAAATTACTAAAGCCAGCCCTAAAATCTGTGTCATTTGGGTCAGAGTTGGGACTTTTATTATCTTCTGTTCCACAGAACTGGCATGATTGTTAAACATGGTACCTAATCCCACAACTGAAAGGATATAGAAACGCTTAATGAACTCGTGAAAGACATTTTGGTCGAGGACAAAAGATTCAAAGGGCATCTATCGAAAAATTTATGATGTGGACAAAGCTCCTCGCACCTTCCTTGTGGTTGTAGGTTAAAAATTCCGCCCGTCTCTAGTTCCAGGAAACGAGTGCATCGAACTTCAGATATAAGCTATAAAGATCGTGAAGACACCCCTTATTTGGTCTTGCCGTGTTGACCCACGAGGTTTCAACAAATTCATGCCACTACCTCACAGCATACACAGTACTTTTACAACTAATCTCATTGTTGCTACTTTATGGGGCCTATAAGCCATACAAACTGACAAAAACATACTGATTTAAAACTGAAAGGACCGGCAGGGACAGAAGGGCGTGTGACTAGGGGGCGGGCCTTTAAAGTTTTGTTCTGCGCCTACAGGCTCAAGAAACCTAAATCCATCCTTTCACCGGTGGAAAATTTCAGTAGGCGTAATACTCCAAGGTGGGGCCTATAATATTGTTTATTTCTAATAAGGCTGTTTAGGAGAAAAGCAGCATGGCTCTGCTCGTAAAGCTTTCTAGAGGATATCACCGTTTTAATAGTACAGGCACGTCATTTGCTTTTAGCAGGCGGGTAAGTGACCTTCGTATTTAAGTGGAAACGATTGGGTGATCCGTACGTATGTGCTGGGTAGTGCTATATGTAAACGGTGTTACAGTTTTTGCACGTTTGGATGACGTTCGGCTGCATAGCTTTCAAACTTGTATCCTACACATGCAGATAGGGAGATAGGGTTACCACCCGTCCCACTTTGTGAGGGACAGTCCCTCTTTGGGCAGTTGTGTCCTGCAAAAAAATTGTAAAAATGGCAAATGTCCTGAGATTTTAGAACAAAATTATTTGCTATGTTTTATATAATAGTTGCATAAAACAGTTATTCTGTATCTGAAACACCCAAATATTATAAGAAACTGAATAAGCAACTAAAATGCTTCAAGTATAAGCTTTTATTTAAGAAAAAAAGTGAAGTTCTGTCCTTTGGTACTGGCCGTGGGTATGTTTCGCCCTGCAAAATCTGACATTTGTACCAAAAATGTCCCAATTTGGGCATTTGAAAAGGTGGCAACCCTACATGCAGATCACTTGACAGATTGCTAACAACTAAAAAGCCCTCAATGTTCAGCATTACTTAACGTGTTTTAGTTAATTAAAACGTGTAAAACTGTCAGAATTAAACATGGACTTTTAAAGACTTTGTGAGGAGTGTACCTTGTAATGAGGTGTACTGAGGGGTATTTGTGTTTTTGAGCTATGACTGTTGTGTAATGTGAAATTAACAAAGTGTTGGTGTACCTCATATTATAGGGAACGTTCCTCATGTGGGGGTCTTAAAAACGTTGCGTTCCACATTGAAAGGGTCTGTCACAGAATCAGTGTTAGCATTTTTAAACTGATATCCACGGTGAATAGAATGGAATCATATTATTTCGTTAACAGAGTTGACCATCCTATAAGCTTCCCTGCTGAAGCTGCTAGTAAGTGCTGGACATTTCTCCCATTTGTTCCGTAGTGTTCCTCATTTTGGAGATGGACGGTTAAGAACTATGACTGAGGGTATGGAATAAGAGCCAGTTTAGTAAATAGTTTACATTAAGCCCATTTGGGGGCTACTACATACCTCCCAATTCTCCAGATTTTTGCCTTGTATTTATTTATTTTTTTGGTCTGTTCCTCATAAAATGTGTGGCTGTCTGGAAAATTAGTGCTGACCGAAGTCTCTAAATAATGACCTACATTTGAATTTCAGACTTCATATCCTTCAGAAAAGTGCATGGTCACACAAGTCTGTTTCAAGCCACTTCTTGAGCTTATAAGAAAAGTATTTTAAAATCTGTCCCAATTTCGAGGCCTTTGCCCCTCCATTATTTTAGGCTTTGTCCAGATTTCTTGCACTAAGGTTGAGTGGTATGGGCTGCTAGAATACCCGTATAGACGGATATACACAAGAATCACAGATAAAGATAAAAAAAGAGAGGACAAAGGCTCATAATCAGGGATACATTTTAAGAATGGCGCTCTCATAGCTAAAAGGGTGCCAAAGTAACAGGTTTTGCATTAACATGCTTCCTGAAGGGTGTGAAGTCTGAAATAAATTGTCATTATGCAGTAGCTGCAGTCCTCTTCAGTTTGCCACAAAGTCACCAGTTTTTGCCAAGTACACTCCAAACATTTGAAGGAAAATTGGTGACATTCTGCAAAAGTAGTGACCATTGAGAATACAGTAGCATTTAAAACAAGCACACCTTTTTGGAAACCTGAACTCTGTCATTCTTTCACTCACCCAACATGACTCTCATCCTGGATATAGTACAGAAACTACATTGTTAACATTCTTAAATGCTGTAAACACCCAAAAACATTGTGCAATTGGTGCCTTATCTTTTAATTGATTTATCCAAAGCTTTGAATACTGTATTGCATTAATTATTTGATAGCCTAGTATGAACCTATCTAAATCTTGATCTTGGACAGCAAACAATGGCCTGGTTTAAAAATGACCTAACTGACTTGACTCCAAAACGTGTGTTGGCAATACACACCAATTTCAGTAGGCACTTCCCAAGGATCCATATTAGGATGATTTATTTTTTTTATATCTTTGTTAATGATATACCTGACGTTACCTAAAATGCTTCTGTTGTACAGTGCACTGATGAATTTACAATCATCTGCTCAGAAAAATAAATTAGACACGACACACTGCACATAGTAGAAGAATAGATAAGAGTCAAACCTACTATTAAATGCCAACAAAACTAAACTGATCCTTTTCAGGCCAGAATCCTTCCAGCCTACTAGTGCTGGTTTCCAAATCCCCTCACTAAAAAAAAATCCAGTGCAAGTACAACAAACAAAGATACTTGGGGTAATCATTGACAAAAAATTGAAATCTGATTAGCACATAAATTATGTTGCATCCAAAACCAGCAACCAACAAGAAATTAGAGAAGCAATATAAATTTAAAGTATTGTGTGACTAGCAGTTATATGTAAACCTGGGATTTATGTTGTCAGATCAAGGAAGGGTGTGAGTGGAAATATTTCAAGTAGAATAGAGACTTCTTTGGGATGTGTATATTTGAAGTGGAAGAGGGAGGTGAATGGTGGTGGGTTGGGCAATGCTGTATCACACTGAATGGTGTTTGTAGACTGAGTAACATGAGGAGGTTTTAGGATCATAGGAGGTTACTAGGGTATTGACTTGGAGGTCATTTCAAGCCTAGCCATTTCATTTCCAATGTAATACCGTAGATACTCTAGTAAGTACCCAAGATTGTATTTAGTAATGACTGCCCGTGTCCAGGAGGGATGTGGACATTATCCCTGGTAAGAATTTACAGTACCTCATCCACTTGGTCAGGTTCCTTTTGAACAGTGTCATTAGAGGTGCTTTGCTTCACATGAATTGGCAGACTATTCCGAAGATGTGACAGTCGCTGGGAGATAAATCTGTCCCTCCAGCACATCCTATTCAAGTCACAGGTCATATTTTGGTTCCTGGAATGGGTAGCTCTAGTCCTGTTTGATTTATGGAGTTGCTGCAAATTCATTAGGTTTGGATTGTAAGCCTTTTCTTCCTGTAAGTAGGTTAACTGTTATCCTGTCTACAAACAACATTAAATGTGTAGAGCAAAACTATTCTTCAGAATATTTTTTTTAACAATTTGGCAATCTCCCATCAGGAAAGTTCACACCTCTTACATATCATGCATTGCCCACCCCACCACACCATCAATTGATTGGTAATCCTTAGCAAATTTTAGGCAACAGTGTATGGCAGAAGTATTTTATTTTCTACTGGAGCTTGTCAGCAAACTCCCTTAATCCTTTTAACCTCCAAATGAATGTCAGTACAAAAAATGAGTTTTGAGGGGGTTAAGCAGGGGCTAATAACTCTCAAGTATAACAGAATGTACCCTAATTAAGTGCTTCAATTGTAGTGTAGCAGTGTCTCGCAACCCAAAAAATGAGCTGTTGGTAGCATTTGTAAACCCAGTTACAACCAGCCATTGCACCATACTACATATCTAGAAGATATGTCACATCACTGTGCTGGTCTTCCAGTTTAGTTACAGTATTAAGGCTGTGAGCTACAAATGTGCTCCATTCTTAACTCCTTGGTATGATTTCTTTCATCTACATTTGCCTGCTGTGTGACTGAGCATATTGCTTAACAACACAACAGTGTTTCCTGGTAAAACACAATGTTCTTATAGTGCCTCCCTACATGTAGATGCAGTTATGAGTAGTGGGTTTACCTAATTAAAAAAACCCCACTAGCAATAACTAGAAAGATGGAAGCAAAAGGGTTTTAGTGTGTTTAACTGAGGGCATTGCATAATGTGATTTAGAAATACTGTTTAAGCACAGGTACACTAAGACATGTATGTTAGTATTTAATAAGGCCATTTTCTTTCATGCTTTCCAATAAGTTGATGCCAATTCGCTCCTTGTCCTGCAGATCTCCTTTGCATACCTCTATAAACATTATTGGTTAATAGGTTAATTGTGGTGCTTTTAATCTATATAATGTATAACATAATACAGCATAAGTAGACATTATGCTATTTGGATAACAGCATCACACAGGTGCATGTTTAAAAATTCGAACAGTCATCACAGTGGTCCTCAGAACAGAACTGTAACTGTAAATTAAGTCTGAGACTTCAGCAGTTTGAAATATTCCCCTTACTCTAGGGAATATGTCGAAGTAGCAGATGCGTGAGGGGCACAACACCTCCAAACTGGTGGGGGGGGGCAGCCCCCTGCAAAAATGATTAAAAGGTATAACATTGTTTCATAATTCACTACTGTTGGACTGAATTTTAGCCCATTTTTCAAAGTAGAAGTAAATCCAGCCAGTCAGCCGAAACAGTTGCTGTATAAAATCATGGTCTGATGAAGTGCCTGTTTTAAAAGCGCTTGTCTTAGGTTCATAGGTAGGTACTAGGCTATCTGCCTGAAGGCATTTATAAGCCTAGCCAGAAAGTGTTGGCTTTTGCTGCCCCCTTAGATTAGTTCCCTGTGCCTCTGTCCAGCAGAGCCACTGAAGTGATCCCCAGGGTAAATTTTCTGTTTCCCATCCACTTGTCAAGGTTTCTCTTGAAGAGTGCTAGCGAGGAGCTCTGCCTAATGTAGATTGGAATCTTGTTCCAAAGCATGGGAAGTCTCTGGGACAGGAATCTATCCCTCCAGCACGTCCTATTTATTGTTGTGGTGAGGTTTAGATCCCTAGAGTGTGTTGCTCGAGGGAATAAGGTTTTCTTTAGGTGGAGCATGTCCATCAATTCTGGGTTGGACATGGCCTTGTATGTCTGGCAGAGATCACCTCTGAGCAGGCGGTATGCAACCGAGTACAGCTGGAGTTTCTTCAGTCGAGCTGCATAGGGCATCTGTTTGAGGCCAGTGATCCTCTTGGTGAGGTACTTCTGTGGTCTTTCCAGCTGTTGCAGGCGTTTTGTAAGGTACATCCCAAATGATGGGTCTGATGAGTGATGAGTAGAGGGGCACAATGACCTCTTTTGATCTGGATGCAAACCCTTTTGTGATTAGGTGGGCCACATAGAAGGATTTTGTAACCACTTTGGCAGTGTGATTATCAAAGGAGGGATTACTATCTACTTGGGTCCCCAGATCCCTTATTACATTTTCCGTATTTAGGGGACTACCACCTATGTGGTAGTTTGTAAGTACTTTATTTCCAAAGGGAATAACTATGCACTTTTTGGCATTTAGCTTGAGGCCATGATTTTGACACCAGGTATCTGTCTCAGTGAGACCCTTTTGGAGGATGTCTGTGTCAGCCAGTGAGTCAATTATAGCCCCTAGTTTGCAGTCGTGTGCGAACTTGGTCAGCCATAGTCCTCCTGTGCTTGTCTGTAGCTCTGAGAAGTATATGCCGAACAGGAGGGATTCTAGGACTGAGCCCTGGGGAACGCCACTTGTAACCGGTTTAGAGTCGGACCTAACTCCCGCAAATCTCACCATATGGGTTCTGTCCGTGAGCCAATTGGCAACCCATCTTGTGACATAGGGGTTTATGTTCAGGCTGGTGAGCTTGTCTATAATACCAGAATGAGGAATGGTGTTGAAGGTCTTTGTGAGGTCTAGGTAGGCCTTGTGTCCCACCTTTCCTTCATCTGTAGCCTTGGTAATTGTCTCAAAGAAGTCCACCAGGTTTAGGAGGCATGATCTGCCCTTAACAAAGCCGAACTGAGTACGGTCCAGTGTTTGGAGGTTCCCAATGTCTCTGTTAATGAGTTCCATGATGATGTGCTCTATAGCCTTGCAGACCATGCTAGTCAGGCTTATAGGGCGATAGTTCCCGGAGTCTGTTGTGACTCCACCTTTGTGGAGTGGAATAACCGTTGCTGTGCACCACTCTGTGGGTACGTAGCCTGTGGAGAGGCTGAGTTTTGAACAGTGTGTTTAGGTGAGGAGTTAGTTCGTCTTTGAGCTCGTGTAGGATGCAGCCTGGGACACCGTCCGGTCCCATTGTTGCTGTGTTTTTGACTTTGGAGAAGGCTATTTTAACCCGAGTGTCTGTGATTTCAGGGGCTCTACATTATTCTGTTATGATTATGGGCCCTTTTGGGATTGAGAGGGGGGTGAAGTTTGCACTGAACCTGTCTGCCAGGATGTTGATAATATCGGTTGGTTCAGTGTATTTTGTGCCATTCTGCACTAACTCTGAGCATATCTGAGCATTGCCACTTAGATTCTTGACATAGCTAAAGAATGCCGTGTTATCTTTGGAGTCCTTGGCAATTTTTCTTTCAAAGCTCACCTTGGGTGATTTTATGAGGGATCTAAGTTTCTTGCTGATACTGATCATGGATGTCTTCCCTTCTTGGGATTTTACTCTTTTCTGTACTAGTTTCCTCCTTCTATTGTATAGCTTGTTTATGGCAGGGGTCCACCAGACTGGTTTCCTTTTCTTGGAGGAGTGAGTCTTGGTTTTGCTTGGGTAGCATGATCCATGCATTCTTGTAGGTCCTCGTAGAATGCATTAGTAAAAGATTTTGCAGCTTGGACAGCATTATCCTTTAGCATGGGGGTTTTGAAACTTTCCACCTCCATCTTAAGTAACGTGAAGTTTGCTTTTGAAAAGTTTTTCACAGTGGTTTCCTTGTCTGGGGGTGGGGGTGGAATGTGGATATCCAAAGTGATTTGTTTATGGTGAGATCTAACCAGCGAGGGGTGAACTCCGGTGTGGAGCACCGGTCGCCCATGTTGGTGATGACCAGGTCCAATATGTTGTCACCTCTGGTGGGAGTGTTGACCAGTTGTTCCAGGGCGTTTGAGATTTTATAAATTTTAGGAAGTGTTGGGCAAGGGAGTTAGTACTTGAGTAGTTCTCCCAGTTAATGTTTGGGTAGTTGAAATCACCCAATGTTAGGGTGTTTGGTAGGTCCTTTATGTTACCCAGTGTTTCCAGAAATGCGGAATGGGGGTCCTGGGACATGGTGGGTGATCTGTAGCAAGCTACAATTTAAATAGCAGTTTTGCCTGTTGTTAGTTGCACGTGGATAATCTCTGAAGCATCGTGCTGTGCCACTAACCTGGAAGTGTGGGTATCCTTGATGAATATGGATACTCCCCCGCCCTTTGTATTTCGGTCCGGGTTATGTGGCCGAAATGTATGGTATGAGTTGTAGCCTGGTAGTGCTGGGGTGCTCTCTGGAGCCTTAAACCAGGTTTCTGTTACTGCACATGTATAGATTTTCTCCATACTGAGGAGTGTCTCGAGTGCGTGCAGGTTGAGGTTTAGACTTCTGGCATTGAGTAGTATTACCCTCAGATTTTTGTTACTTGTGCTATTTATGGCGGTGGGTTTGTCTTTTTGAGCCTTGCCT
Source organism: Protopterus annectens (assembly GCF_019279795.1). Taxonomy (NCBI): domain Eukaryota; kingdom Metazoa; phylum Chordata; order Ceratodontiformes; family Protopteridae; genus Protopterus; species Protopterus annectens. Next base: position 1,166,158,956 of record NC_056731.1, read on the forward strand.
AAAAAAGGCACTATGGGGGTGGCAAGAGCCTTGGCCAGTATTTGAAAGCCTAAGGGTGACAGGTGCAAGCTGTCTTTAGCGAAGCAGCGTGGCTTGTTGAGCATGTCATGCCAGGCAGACAGACACTGGATCCCCTTTGAATGACACCAGAAATTTAGCCAATTGTTGAAATTGATAATTTTTTCCTTATACCTTGGCATGATTTTTGGTGAGGGCAGGATGCTACTCAGGGTCAGGGTCATACTGGCTTGGGCTACGTGATCAAAGAGCTCTTCCATGTCTCTTTTCATGTAGTCCAGGGAGGTACGGCTCAGGTCATTCACACCAACATGGACAATGACAGAGTCGTATTTGTACTTGTTCTGGAGTGACCTGAGTGCTTGTGTTATGTGGCGGATCCTGGCATCCAACAGGCAACTAACAGTAACCTTCTCCTTATTCAGCCTAGTGAGTGGGACATCAGTGTGCCTGACTATAGAGTCACCTATTACTAGTGTGTTGGGTATGTTATTTTGCTTGAGGTCTGTGATTGCGTGGCACACTGGTTTTGTGAAGTATGTGTTTCATGGTTTGTGTTGGGGGGTGGAGGTTGCTTGGATGTCTGCTTTGGAGGGCTCTGTTGCATTTGCAGATTTTTATTTAGAGCCCCAGAGTATGTTTTCATGTATTTACTTGTGTTTTTTGCCGGTGCTGGTTTAATGGGTCTATGTGAGAATGGTGGTATGATGCCAGTATTTCCCTTCTCCTTTTGACTGTCTTAGGTTGAGAGAGCTTAGCCTCCAGTTTGGCTGTATAATTGCATCTCTCGTATGTATTCGTGTTTGGTGGTAGGAGGAGAGGGTTGTCTGTGTACATGAGGCAGTAGTAACATTGTCTCAAAATGCCCAGATTCACCAGTTGGACTGGAGAGTACACCTGAAACTGCCCTTTGGACATGCCTGGATAGGTACAGTAAACTGTTTTACTGAATGGCTGGAAAGGTCGGATAGAGAGCCTTGTCCTTCTGTAGTGCCAGGGTTTATAAGTGCTTGCTATGAGTTTTGAGCACATGCCAGGCTGAGAAATGAATGGCTTGAGTGCTTAAGTTGAAAGTTTGTCTAGATCCAAGGGAAAATTTGAAGAGGAGACTTTGTGGAGCTGGGAATGGTTATACCCTAGCTAACTGGCGCTGCCTGGCGTGCAAAACCGGGCAAATGTGTTTTTTTTAGCAGGGAAATGAAAGAGAGAGAAATTAGCCCAAAATGGCCAATAAACTACTGCTTTCCGGGCTGAAACCACTCCTACAGGGACAGATAGGCCGCTCAAAGCTCCCCTCTCTCACAGGTGAACAGAGAAACTTCCTTCTATCCAAGTAAGGAATGGGCAAACACAGAGATTTGTAACACAGCCCTGAATTCAGCACTAACCTGAAAACTGGACTATACTAGCTTAGAAAGGCAGGAAACAAGTATGTATGTATGTATGTATGTACATATATATTATGTGTGTGTGTGTATGTATACATATATATATATTTTTTTTTCAGAAAATAAAGCAGATACAATAAAAAAAACACTTTAAATGCACATAAAAAGATGCTTATTGTTGTATATCTCTTCAGAGTTGTAGTCAATGCCCCTAGTAATAAAGTAGGAAGAAACACAAATACAGTAAAAGCAGATGAATAAAGTGCAATTTTATTTATATATACATATATATATATATATATATCAATAAAAAAGGAACAATCTGATTTAAACAAGTTACCCAATTAACCAGAAAAAAACCTCAAAACTGAGCCCCGTTCCAGCAGTCTTCAATCAGACAAGTTCTAACTGCATGCTCCTGCTACTAGAGTGCAGGGGAACCTTCTCCAAAAAAGATGGCCTGGATCAGTGCTCAAGTTATACAAACAAAATAAGATTCAGCAGGCCTGAATCTGGTCCTAGGCTACAGCAACAAGGTGCACCAATTTAAGAAAGAAATATTTCGAATAAGCCTGTGACCAGAAATTCCCAGCTCAGAAGGGCAGAATCCAGCCTCTCCTCCCACAAGAGTGCAGACCACAAACCTTCTTAATGTAGAATAACTGGCCTGAAGCCCAAGTGCTTAAACCAGAACTAATACACTTTTAGAATAGCAGACACTGAGCTTTCAATCAGCAATTCCCAGCTTAGAAGGATGTAAGCTACCCGTCCTGCCACAACAGTGCAGACCGCAAACCTTCTTAATGTAAAACAACTGGTATGAAGCTCAAGTGCTTAAACCAAAAGACTTAGAATAACAGTTACAATTTAATCAGGCTACTACCAAGCGGGAATAAGTGCAGCAGAATAAATAAAAATGAGTACTTTTAAGAAGAGGCAAAAGCAAAATAAAGTAGGAGGAAACACAAATACAGTAAAAGCAGATGCGTTTTTTTTTGTTAGTAAAGTGCAAGGAGAGAGGAAGGAAGAACCTAAGTGGGTTGGCCATCTCAAATCTTCTCTCTGTATTATGTAGAGTGAACACTAGACTCGGAATATGATCTCACTGTATTCGGTTAAGTGAGCAAATGAGATGGACTCAGGAGGAGTGTTCAAATACAGACTTGCAGGAGGGCAGAGCAATTCTGGAGCCACCAAAACAGGAACAGGGAAGATGGGTGGGGACAAACAAGAATCTGTGTTTTATATTCCTTCTTTGAATAAAATCTTGAGTAAAATTCATGATTTTATACAGCAACTGCCATGGCTGACTGGTTGGATTTACTTCTGTTTTTACCTTTTTGTATTTAACCAGTCCTAATCTGAGTTTACGTTTTTCTCTTCATTATTCAAAGTATCCTGATAAGTTGGGAACTTTCATCCTCCAGTGCTTTTGTTTGTTTGTTTATTTACTTAAATTATTTGCTTACTTGCTGTGGTTACTAGTGTGACGAAAGGAGCTGTAAATAATTGTCACTTGTGAATATCAACATGATTTATATAGAAGTGTGACAAAGGGAGATACTGCCAGCACAGCTGTCTGGAAATTTGTAAATAATTATGCGTCATTTTTGAATGTCAATATTGTTTATATAAGATGCCTGCTTTACAACTGTATTACAGCTGTAGTGATGTGTATATCAAACTGCTGGTGCAGAAGTGTATGCTGAAAATGTATTTTGTAGAGCGCTTGTGCTTGAAATATAACCACGGTGTACCCTACTGGAAAAGAGCAGAAATGTACCTGCACTATTCTAACTGTTTAAATGTATATTTTAACAGTGGAAACTGGAATGCAGGAGGTTAACTTCAGAAAAATAGCTGAAATTAAATTACTTTATGGCAGCAAGGAGACAGTGTCTAACTAGGGAGCTTTCTGTATTATCTTTAAAGGTGGAGGAATGTAATTTGTTTTATGACTTCTACCATCTAACAAAAGATCTGAGGTCTATGTATTTTTACAGGTGAATGCTAAATACTGCTAGCTTTCAGCAGTGGGGCTTTACTTGGGATAGAATCAGATGACAAGAAATTATGTCATTCTACAAGTTATCCCAGCAGTAATATTTGAGATATTAATTTAAGTGTATGAGAGAGAGAGTTTTCTGTATTCTGTCCTGGACCTGACATCAAGATCCACTAACCATATCTGCCTTGCTCTTAAGTAAATTAACTAGGGTATAGTAATTCTCTTAGATATAGTCAGGAATATAGCAAAGCTTAGCTTAGATATTTTTCTTTCTTTATTTGGGACTGTCCTGCAATCTTGTTTTGTTTTTAAATATTTCCTGTGATTTTGAACTCTGATGTCACTGTAAATGTATATTTAGTATTGTCCTTTTTTATTACTTATTATTAAATATATTTGAACCTTTCCTTGTTGCAGATCTTTGTAGAGATATTAAGTTCTGAGAGTACTTGCATATTTATTTGGTGACATTGTGGGCCACTCCTAATAGTCTTGCTCTTGGTCAAACTACCATTTCATTGATACTTACATTACACAGTAATGTTAAGGGCCTTAAAGTAGCTGATAAGGAGTTGGCAGTGATAACTACCTGATAATCTGGGCAAAAGGGGGCATAGCTAGTAAACCTGTGCCAGCCTTTCCCGGAGGTGTGTGTGTGTGTGTGTGTGTGTGTGTGTGTGTGTGTGTGTGTGTGTGTGTGTGTGTCAGCTACTTGGGCAGGGACACGAAGCACTGGTTGGACAAAGAGGGTGCTGCAGGTCTTGGCTTGACCACTCAGCTGAGGTCTCACCCCTATAGCTGTGCCATGGGGAGTTTTATTGGGGATCTGGAGAGAGAGGGAGAAACCAGCCCTGGACTGACTGTGGCCTCTGTGTGCACTTAACGGAAATTGCACTTGCTGCAGAGAGCTGCATCTGATAATACTGTGTGTATCTGTCATCCTTCCAGTGTACGTCCCCCATTGTTGCCAGTAGTGAGGATTGAGACTCCATTAATACTGGGCCAGTGGTGGGGCATCACAACTAGATATGCAGATTTTTTTTCTAGGCAATATGTGTTAACATTATATGGTTATAGACCCATCTATGTAGCATACAGGGATAAGGCCTGACTGCACCCTGCATGATCTGGGTTTGATTAGCAGTTCATGTGCTTAAAGAGATGGGTGTGGGAGGGTAGGAGGGAGTAGGCAATGCCGTTTTTCCTGTCATGGGAGGAGGAAATGATGTTTCTGTTTAGCCAATTACCATGTGCCAGGGAAGACTTGTAAAAATGATTACAGTCACTGAACTGGGGTGTTGCTGTCAAGTTGGTGATGGTAGCCATCCGCAGTGTGTGTGTGTGTGTGTGTGTGTGTGTGTGTGTGTGTGTGTGTGTGTGTGTACGAGTGTGTGTGTGTGTACGAGTGTTTTGGAGGAGGGTATAGGAAGGCTTTCTGTGATAATATTGGTGTTAATGTCAACCATCAGGTAGAGGGGGAATTAGGGATGTAAGCAGAAAAGCGCTGATGCTTCCCAAGTGAATGCCCCTATGATAATCTCTCAAATGATTAGGTACTGGGATTTTTCTCACCCTGTAAAGAAAGAAAGGGGATAGATCTCCCCTTGTAATGAATAAATGGGCCTGTAGGATTGCAAGGAAGGGCTGAGGGGCAGCAAGGACACACAGGAGTATTATTTGCTTACACAATTCAGAAAAAAGTAAGCATTGAAAGAGCTACCTCTTCAAAAATGTATATATAAATATTTTCAAATTGTGCATCTAGAAAATTTGTTGGATGGTCACACTCACTGTAGTTCAATTGATAAAAGAATAAATGGATAAAAAAATTAAATATTTAAGAAAGTAAATTTTAAAGGTGTAATGTGAAAATGGTTAGACAAGGCTTTAATGACCTGCTGTTTGGATATGTAGGGTGGGGTAGTTGGGGGCAAGGTTTGTGATACGTTTGGAGGGGATAAGGGAGTGAAATTTTCGCTAAATCTACTGGATAGCAGATTTGCTATCTTTGCAGGATCAGTGTGTGTGATGCCGCTAGTCACTAGTTCAGCACATGCTTGGGTCCACCTTTTAAGCTATGTGTAGCTGTAAAAGGCCTTATGATTATCCTTGGCTGTGATTGCTAAGTTTTTTTTTCTCAAATCCATTTCTACTTTGAATTATAGGTTTCTGCTTGCGCTGTGTATAGGAGCCTTAACTGTGTAGCTCTGAAGTACCCCTTCAAATCGGGTAATACCAATCCGCCTTGTTCTATATGAAGAATCAGCTTATCCCACTTGATTCTTGCCATCTTCCTCTGCCAGATAAAAACCTTCAGCTCTTTATTAATTGCTATCTGCAGCTTCTCCTCTAATAAAAATATGCCTGACCTGTGTATAAAACTAAAGGGACTAAAAATATTTTAGCTGCATGTAGTTTGTTATCCGTATCCATCCCATCCCTCAGTTTTTGCATTATCTTTTGTTTAGTCTCTTCCCACATTTCCTTAGCTGCCACACCAGAATCATTTTTAATCCTTACTGCTAAGTACTTCATTTTATCATGTCCCCGTAAATATGGGTATTGCCGAACCAATTTGTGTGTGGGTACCTGGTTTACTGCTATTGCCTTTGTTTTAGCTTCATTACTTTTGTATCCTGTGAAGATTTGACACTGTCTGAAAATGTTCCACAGCACTGTAAAGTAATGTAAAGTCCTTTTCTGGGTTTATCAGGTTTTAAATATCATCTGCAAATAGATCCATCTTTTCTTGGCTACCACACCAATTATATCATTTCTGAGTCCCTTATTTTCTTTTCCAATGGTTCTAAATCTAATGTAAATCACAAAGGGGAAAGAAGACATCCCTGCCTGCTTCCTCTGTTCAAACAGAAGTTATCAGAGAGGAACCCACCCACTTTAATTTTTGCCTCAGATCCCTCATATGTCCTCCTAATCAACCTTATAATTTTATCAGGAAATGCAAATGCTTCCATTGCTCTGGTCATATTTTTTTTTTTATCAAGACCCACCAACAACAGTGGTGTTTTCGTACAATCTGCTTCCTTCTGGATCATCAGTGTTTTGCTAATGTCAATTGTTTGCCTCCCTTCCCCCAAAACTACATTGATCCGTATCTTAATTTTGGCATATTTTTGCCATTCTTTTAGCCATTATAGACAAAAACATATTATAGTAATGATTTAATATTAAAATGAGCCTGTATGAAGCTGGATCTGATTATCTTTACCGTCTTTACAGTTACCACTGCTTTCTTCCAGGATGTTGGTACTTCTCCTGTTAAAGCTCTGGAAGGTTTAGTTTAACAATATTTTATCAGTATTTTCTCTCCTACCTTCAAAACATCCACAGGAATACCATCTATTCCTGGGGACTTTCCTGTAGATTGGTTATACATCACCATTTTTATCTCATTTTGTCCTGTCATAACTGTCAGTAATTGAGCCTCACCTCCCTCTAACCTTGACATATTTAATTCTTCATAAACATTTCCATGTGTACCTTTTCTTGATTTCCACATTTGTCTGCTTTAGACAGACTTTCATAGAATATCCAGAATATTTCAAATACTTCTACAGGATCTCTTTTTATCTTCCTTGTTATAGGGCTGTCTCCAACCTTGGGGAACCTGTCTACTTTCTGTTGCCTGAGTCGTTGTGCTAAATGTTTTTGTGCTCTAGAGTTATCAAAAAACAGTTGCTTAACAGCAATCTTTCTACACTCATGCATATTATCAAGGTAATCCCATATTTTCTGTTTAGCATTTTGCAGTTTCTCATCCTCTTCTGTGCGAATCCCTCTATTCTACAACATTTGTCAGTGTTTCTAAATTCTTGTTACTTCTTAACTGTATCATCCTTTCTTTTATTTCCACTCTATTTTTAAACTCCACTTTAATTTTATCCCACTCCTTAGCTATATCTTCAAAAAATTTCTATCTTCTCTAATAGCCCCTGAATAATTTCCATTGCCCATTCTCTGAATTCCTCTCTTTTCAACAGATAGGTGGGAAACCACCAGTGATTCAATTTTATTTTATTACCCCATATTTTTTTCTTTTTGTTGTTATTGGCTCATAATCTGAAATAGTTATTGGGTGCATATCAAGACCTTCGATTAAATGCACATGTTCCTATGAAATGTAAATTCTGTCTAGCCTAGCCCAGTTTTTGTATCTTGGGGAATAATATGCAAATTCACTCTGATCTTGAATTCACAAGTTCCATGCCAAATATTTCCATAAATTTCTACAAAAGTGTACCCTCCTTTGATATTCTTTCCCTTCTGGGCTCCTCAGGCACATTTTCACTGTTGCAAATCAAATTCCAGTCCCCACTTATATATTCCTTGCTGAAAGCTGATTAATTCTCCCCAAATTTTCTTAAGCTCCATTAGAGCAGTTTTAGGTGGAATGTAAATAGAAGCCTGTGTAATCATTCTCCGTGGGCAGTAGACCCTTAGTACTGCAAATCTACCATTATTATCTTCTTTATCCTGTTCTATCACTATTGGAACTTCTCTTGCAAGCCCTCAAACACCCAAATACCCCCTAAAACCTGTTAACTTAATACTAATGCACAAAACTGTGTACATCTTCAGATGGAACAAATGTCCAAACTGACAGCCACACTCAGACTTGAGTTAATGTGAAAGCAAGGTTATCCATGCTAAGAAGCATGGTGCAGCCTGTGCTTCTACTAAGTGCTGTCTGGTTTTGTCTTATCTTTATAGCTCCCCCAACTGAGGAAACACCTGAATACTTTTCAGAGAACATTATCTCATAGCCGGTTTCTCTTTATCAGATTGTCCCCATGGAGACAAGAGGACTAGATACAGAATTGCTACTAAGAATACACTTATTTGCTAGAAAAAGCCTTATAATCAATATTATTTTTCATTTACTTGCTTTCTCTTGCAATCATTCCCCCATGCAAGAATGAGAAGTAGCACATTATTTTTTTATGCTCTTTTAACCAGACTTTTTTATACATTGCAGTGCTTACATTTCTTAAAACTGAACATAGAGAAAGAAAACAGGAAAAAAGCATGAGGACCTATTTACAGTAGTATTCCCATTACACCGAAAAATAACTGAGAAAACTTTACTTTATAGCTTGCAAAGAAAATCATGCACCATAAAATAGTATTCTTAAGAAAAAAATGTTTTACATGCAGTTAACTTTCTCCTTTCTCTTCCTCTCCCCCAGTATCCTTCAGAACATTAATGACATGAAGTAGGGCATATGCTTTAGAGTCCCCCACAAGTCCAATAAAGTCCAATGTTTCCAGATTTTGTTGTTCTGTCATATTTCGCAAATGTAATTATTGCCTTGTAATCCCACATTTGTCAATTTCCAAGTTACTGGTTTTATTCGTGTTTATCTCCATCTCCCAAGTCTTGTCCCTGCTTCATTTCCAACATACTGTCAGTTCTTCTAATCAACTCTGGTGCTACCTTCCTTTTCTCCAACATTTTCTGTTGAAACTTTGGAAAAAGTTTCACTGGCATAGTCTCCATCTGATTTTTATTACCGGAAAAACAAGAAGCACGATCCTCTTCTGTTTCACATTATAGTTTTGTATTTCCTTCTTGGCATGTATTTAATCAAAAATCGATTTTTGTCCCTCAAGGGAAGAATATTTTGAAGATAGCTGGGTACAGCAATTTGAATCCCATGCCTGCTTCTGTACATTACCAGAATAGTAGAATAAATTTACTCTTCTTCTGCATGGTGTACAATGAATAATCATTCTCCAAAAACAATGTGCTGTCTCCCATTATTTTGTACTTTTTCCTCCTACCACAGTTTCGTTAGAATCAACTCCATCTGCTTGTAGGATTGCATCTTTACTATTAAAGGTCTAGGTTGCTTTCTCATAGCCAGGTTTGGAGTATACACATGATGCACCCTTTCAATTAACAACAAATGCTGTGGAATACCAGTCCAGTTGCTTATTTGTGCTTCCATAAAATTAATGCAGTCCATTCCTTCCAGCTTCTCTGGTACAGGTGAATGTGTTATGTCCTCTAATTCTGTTATTTTTTGAAACATCTCTTCTTGAACAGTCTCGTGTTCAGGCAGCCTTTTCTTTATTTAGACATCTGATTTTTTCCAGTTTTCTCACCTCTTCTGAATATTTGTTTAAAGCTTCTTCATTTTTTCCAGCATTTTGTTGTTTTGAGTTGATATACCCCATCAGTGTTTTGTTTATTTTAACCAGGTCTGTGTGCAGTTATCTTTTATACTTTCCTCTAGGTTACTGGAAGTCATGTCTGGAGCTTGCACTGCTTTTTGCTGAATAGCTGCAGTACTTTTTCCAGCTGATTTTTTTTTATTCAGGTCCTCTGTATTTCTTTTTTCTTGGCATCCAGGCAGTGCACATTCTAGCCAGTTACTGAAATTTGCCCAGAAACACAAACGTCCACTGGCTTTCTCTGCTGAGTTTCTGTGTTCACACTGGAAAAGCTAGAAATAAGCTGTTACTCAATGTGCAGCCATCTTGGAAATCTAAAATTACTTTTGTTGTGCCAGCTAAGGATATGTGGGAAGATACTAAACAAAGGATAATACAAAAACTGAAAAAACTGGAAAATCTTCATGGCTATGGATAGCAAGATAGAAGTAGTGAAAATGTTTAGTCCTTTTTGTTTTGTGTAGAGGTCAGGCATATTTTTATCAACCAGTGGAGAACTTGTGGACAAAAATCCCTTCAATTCTTTATTAATCTTGGAGGGAGGAGGCAAGAATTAAATGGGATAAATTGATCCTCCCAGTAGAACAAAGTGATTTAGGATTACCTGATTTTAAGGGTATTTTAGAGTTACAAAGCTAAGGCTCCTATACATAACACAAGAAGAAGATTATAATTCAATGTGGAAAGCGATAATGATGAAGCTGGGGTCAAGTAATAGAGTGGGATTTTGGATGCAGGTTCTTAAGGAGAGTAATAGTCACCATACAGAAAATTTCTGCAGCTGTATGAATGTAATAATTTTAAGAACTAAGCCAACACAGGAATGGAGAAACGAGATGGGGGTGATTGCAGGCAGGGGTACAGAATGTATGGAAGAGGGGCTGGAATTTACTAGAGAAAACTGGCAGTGGATCCAAGGTACTGTGGAAAAAAAATAACTAGACTTGGGAAAAATAATAATAGAGTGAGGTGAGTACAAGAAGTTGTTTGGACTGCAGGCTAGAGACGGTCTTCCCTAGTAGGTATTAATATCAGAGTATTGGCAAAAAGAAAGGAATAGGGGATTTAATAACTGCTCTGGTAGAATTTCTAGTCAAATCTAGAACCGAAGATGCTGCTAAAAGGGGGATAATTAGTAGGTATATAAAATATTACTTGATAGCTATAAAAATCCATTAGTGGAGGTTAGAAAAGATTGAGAAAAGAGACTGCAAAAGCAGGTTACAAGGAAATAATGGGTGGACATATGTATTGCCCCCAAGTATGCAATAAAGTCCAGACTTTTCAGTTTTTTGCGTGAAAGTGCTTGCATTGGTATTTATACAATAAGCAGATCTCAAAGAATTTTTCATAAGGTAGATGGCAAATGTTAGAGGGTGTTGCAGGGAAGGAAGAGGTAACTGTGAACATGTTTTTTGGGAATGTAATGAATTGGCAGATTAAAAAAAAAAAACAAGTCCCCACAGAGTACTTTGTCAGGAATACTGGGCAAACAAATGGCTATAACTAAAGAAATTATTCTTTTGAACTGAGACTCAGGATCTGAATTACCTCTGCATGGTAAGGCCATAAGTTTAACTCTGTTGGCTGCCAAAAAAAACAATTACTAGAAAACAGAAATCAAAAACTAAACCACTATATTTGAAGTACTGACTGTTCTAAAAGAACAGGTCGAGTGTTTTTTTTTATAAAAGGGAATGAGCAAAGTACATAGAAATAAATGGACTTTCTGGGAATAATATATACCGAATAATGTTCAGGAGAAAGAGTGGGGTTTAAGGAAAGGCAGAAATGGAGAGTTATATATTGCTGGATATAAATACAGAGATAAAGAAAGAGAACATATGATGTGTGTAAATGGAAAAATGTTAATATGGTTTATTTTCTTTTCTATTGATGTATATGTTTCTGGGCGGCCACGGTGGTGCAGCGGTTAGCGTTGCTGCCTCACAGCAAGAGGTTCTCCAGTTAGATCCCCGGCTGGGGGTGCTTTCTGTGTGGAGTCTGCATGTCCTCTCTGTGGTCGCGTGGGTTTCCTCCGGGTGCTCCGGTTTCCTCCCACATCCCAAAGACATGCTGTAGGTGGATTGGATACTCTAAATTGGCCCTAAGTGTGAGTGCGTGCCTTCTGTGGAAGGTTGGGTGCCGGGCTGGCAACTCGACACTGTAAACAATTCACTGCCAATCATGAGCGGACAGGTGATCTGCTGTGGCGACCCCTAACCGGGAAAAGCCGAAAGAAGAAGAAGAAGAAGAAGCAGAAGATTGATGTATATGTTTCTGTCTTAAATGATAATTTAATAAAGATGTCAACTTTTTTTTCAGTCTCTCTTTTTAAGTGCGATAAAGTTTCAGTTGAGATGCTTTTACACAGAAAAGCATTTCAAAAAGGGACAGGAGCAATCCTAGACATTGAAAATGATGTTTAAAAAACAAGCTTTCTCTTTTTAGCAGCTGTTGAGTCATCAGTCTGTAAAGAGTGACATGAGTATGGGTACATTAGTAGAAAAGAAAACGATCCATAGTAATTTCCATTTTTTTATTCATGTAGTGTACCCAGATGTTTTCTTGACAAAATATGAAATTTTAACAAAAAAATGGCTTTCCTTCACTGCATTGCATACATTTTCTAGTACCTGCTTTCCTTTTAGCCTCACTCCTCCTTAACATTTTGTTCCCAAAAATTCCATTTATTTCTATGTAATTTGTTCTTTCCCATTTCTGAAAGACACACTTCTCGTTCTTTTATCTACTGTACACTATTCAGTACTTCAATTGCAGTTAGTTTAGATTTTGATTTCCATTTTCTGTTAATTGCTTTTTAATAAAATCAGTAAGGCCTCACTGTATCTAGGGAATTCACTTCCTGTATCACAGGTCAAAAGATATTACAACGGTTTGCTCCCTCGACGTGCCTGACAAAGTACTGTAGAGGGAATTTTTAAAATGTGCCAGCATGTTATATTTCCAAACAATGCTCCCAATTACTCCTCTTTCACATTGCACCAGCAGCATTTGCTATCTACTTGTGGAAAAATTCTTTGTGGTCTACTTATAGTATAAAACTACATACTTGGGAGCCATACAGGTTTTCTCCCATTGTTCCTTTAATTGCCTTGTTTTTTTCTCTTTCACCAAACTTTTCTAACCACCTGTGTTTCTCTTGGTTATTATGCAATATTTTATTTACTGTAATATTTATCTCTTTAACAGTGGCATCAGTTCTAGACTCAAACAAAAACTCTACCAGAACTGGTACTTCACTTAACATTCTCCTGTCCCTTTCTCTTTCTTTGTACTTTACCATTCCCTGGTAGGTAGTTTGCAACCTGCAGTCCATACTTCTTAGCCATATCCCACTCTGTTGCCAGTATCTTCGTTTCTTTGCTGATTTCCACCTGTAAATTCCAGCCACTCTTGCCTATTTTTTCTAACTCTTCCTACAGTGAATATAAAATTCTGTGTGGCTGTTGATCTCCATGAGGACCTGCATCCCACTCCCCTTTTTTATAATCATTCCTTGCCATTTTGATTTATAACCTACAGTGGATATAAAAAGTTTACACACCGCTGTTAAAATGCCAGGTTTTTGTGATATAAAAAATTAGACCACAATAAATCACTTCAAAACTTTGTCACCTTATCATTTCCACATAAATATGTTGATTGCTGAACCAGTTCATGTGTGGGTACATAGTTTACTAGTATAGCCCTTGTTTCATTTTAATATATGTTATTTTTCTAAAAGACAATTATTCCACAACACCAAAATGGCCTTTTCTGGATTTATCAAGTACAAAATATCATCATCTATAAATAAAGCTAACTTTTCTTGATTGTCATACCAGTTATATCATTGCATTTATGAATTTCTAATGGCTGTTAATGTAAAGCAAATGTAAAAGTGGAAAGAGGGCATTCTTGCCTGATACCGCTATTCATATGCAAATTGTTAAGAGGGGGAGCCTTCCCACCTTAATTATTGCCTCCAATCCTTCATTTATTTCCCTATCAGGAAATTCAAGTAATACCATTGCCCTACTCCTAAAATCCCAGTGGACTCTGCACTGTACTTCCCTCTGGATCATCATTGTTCTGTCAGTGTTGTCATACATTTGCTTTCCTCCACAAAGTCATACTGATCCATGTCTAACAATTGTAATACTAGTGTCCTGGCTAGTTCACACACAATTTATAGTTGAGGATTAAAATTGAAGTGTGTCTATATGAACCTGGAGCTGAAGGGACTTTACTCTCTTTAGGCAATGCAGCCATTGCAGCTATCTTGCAAGTTTTTAAACAACCAGCATCTGAATACCTTAGGACATTTTTAATAAGGACCTTGAGGAGACTCATGTGAGAATGAGGTCCTCACAGCTTTTTAGGAACATTACCATGGAAGAGAGGCAGAAAGCTGAAAAACATTTTTCATTTGGGACACGGTTCTGAGGACAAACTGCAGAAACTGCCTTGTAGTTCAGAAAACAAAGACCCTAAATGTATTTTAGTATTGAAACACTGACAGTTTGAATTTTGCATGAAGTAAAGCAGACCTGAACCAAAGTCCACTATTTGCATGCCTCAAACTTGAACCTACTTGGTACCTTTATATCATCAGGCAGTTTAAATGCTGTGGCATAGGAAGAATGTACAAAGAGAGCATCAGAAATTCTAAAGAAAATTATTCATTGCTGAATAAGCAAGCTTATTCCACCTCAGAAGTTTAATGATAGTAATGAAGAATTCATTAATGATGTAGTTAGAGATATGGCAGAGAACGTTGGTTTTGAAATAATGAACATAATATAGTATGCAGATTGTCTGTGGCCACAGTCCATATCAACTGATATTTGATTAAAATCCAAATCTCCCTCCTCCCTCCTGTTCTGATTGATAAGTTGGTTGCTATAGAAGGGACCACTAGGAGCACGGCAGTGGAAGATATTGCAACTTTACATACATTAGATAGACCATTTGCTGATGCTAAGTATTTGAACAGAATTGGGTAACCACTGTACAAACAACTTCATACCACAAATAAAATGTTTGAAAAAGGAGATGGGGTATAACACAGAAGGGCGGACTGTGGAGCATAGAAAGGGCCAGGAGTTGGCTTTGGCTAGGATGGAGTTATGATATTTGAAAGCTGTGGTGTTTAGATAAGGGTGCAAGGGTGCATCATTCTTGTCTGCATGAAATAAAGACTAAAGTGGTTGGAGGACAAATACTTTCAATAACTTAACTGTAATGACACCAAAGAATTCTGAAAAGGAATGTGAAGTCCTGAGTCATTTCTTTCAGGGCAAATGTGTGCCCAAGGAAAGTCTGCTGCTCAGAAGTATGCCTTGGCCATACGTGATTGCAAGAATTTTACTACAAAATGTAGTAGCATGACAAAGGTCTAATGCCTCATTACCCCCTTTGACTGAGCCCTCCACCTTGGGTACTTTATCTTCCAAGAAAAGGAGAAAGTACCCCTCAACAGAGCAGATGCTCAGCTCTGCTATCAGAGAAGAAGAGAGGGGAGACTTTATGTACTCCTTTTACCCTTGCATTCCCATGGCATATGATATGAATGAGGAGGAGTGTCTTCCTATGCTGTCCACCTGAAGATGCCTCTGTCAGGGAAACCCCCATATTTAATGAGGGAATGCTTCTAGTTGGGGAAGTAAAGAGTTGGGAAATGAAAAGCTGTCAGAGTCGCACAAAACAAATGGTGAGTTCCTTTTACTGGAAGATCCCAAACTGACTGCAGTTCTGTCTGGTTTTCTGGTGTTTGAATATCCCTTTTAAAATACATTTTCCAAACAATATTCTTAGCCACCAGCATCTAGCAAACTGGACAGATTTTGTAAAGTGGAATATCTTCACAATGTGCCCTTTTTGGCTAGTATGCACCCACCTTAAAACCCAATAGCCCTGGGTCAATAAGCTAGTGGTCAAATGGTGTCCAGTTACCTAGAATAGCTCTGAACAAAAACTGGACCTAAACTCAGTCAACCTGCCAGGCATCAACTAAGAATTGTTACACTCAATAATAGGTTCACAGTCAAGACACAACTTGGAAGTGGATGACATGATGGTAAGGAGGAGGCCTATTTACTTTATCCAGGAGACAGAATAAGGGCAATGTAGCAAAGTCACTTAGCTTGGGATCCAGAGCCTACTGCTTAAAGAGAGGACAGACTAGAAATGGTATGGGATTGTGGTGATTAAAAGGCTTCAGAAGAATGAGTGTCAGGTTAATGGCAATCTTTAAGTCTGTGTAAGGATGTGGCACTATTCATCATGTCAACCTATGCCCTACAGCAGGGTCGTGATAGCAAGGAAAAGAGTGCATTTAGACAGCGTTTGCAGGATCTAGTAGATAAAGTTGGACAACATGAGTTTGTGTTGATAATGGGGGACCTGAATGCACATATTGGGACTGACAGAGCAGGATACGAGGATTGCCTGGGTCCAGATGGGTGGGGCAGCAGGAATAAAGGTGAGGCCAGTCAAGATTTCTGTCTGGCAGATGGTGTGATAGTGGCCAATCAAGCCAATACATGGTTCACCTAGAGACATTCATAAGATCATCTACAAGAGTGACCAACATGCAACTCTGTTTAGACTTCCTTCTTATAAGGAAAGGGCCTTGGAGTAGAACCAGTGATTGCAAAGTCATCTCCAGTAAAACAGTCAGGCCACAATGTAAACCACTGGTTAACACAATCTGCTGCAAGCACTGGTCAAGGCTCTAAGGTCAGCAGGGACTAGGCTGAAGACCTGGATGTTAACTGGAGAGAAAGCACAGGAGTTCAAGGAAATGCTCAGAGCCAGATGTGGAAGTGAAGCACATAAGAAAAGCTACATAAGAAAAGCTGGTGGTGGAATGCAGAAGTCCTGTAAGTCATCAAAAGAAAAAAAAAAGAGTGCAAGAAAAAGTGAGAGAGAGAGAAAGGGTGGACCAGGCTAAGCCGGAATACTGTTTTTTTTTAACAAAGAGGCTAAGAGAGCAGTTGCAATAGCAAAAGAAGGCATCGGAGGCACTCCACCAGCTTCTGGAAAGGGATTCAGCAGATGGCACAAGAAACTTTCAGGTTGCTAAGAAAATATAGAAAGATAAAGAAGATAAGTCATCAGACACCCTTTTTATAAGGGATGACAGCAGCAAGCTGTTCACCAGTCCAGTGGACATCAAAGGCAGATGGAAGGAGTACTTCCAGCAGCTTCTGAAATGAAGAAAACCACACAGAAGGTATACCATCACAGACAACAGCCTACAAAGAAAGAAAGAGCCCATCCTAGAAGAAGTGAGGACAGCACTAAGAAAAATGAAGTTAGGAAAAGCAGCAGGCTCAGATAAGGTCATAACAGATATGATCAAGATATTGGGTGAGTTTAGGTGAGAAATGGCTCCAGAAGGTACTCGGCAGTATGGAGAGAATGACGTTTTCCAGATGACTGGCATTCTAGTCAAGTGTACAACAACAAAGGAGTTATGCACAACTGTAGTTATTATAGTGGTATCATACTTCTGTCACAATTCATGAAACTTCTGGAAAGAGAGATTAATAAACTTAATACTCAGATGAGAGATAAGCAGTTTGGATTTAGATCAGGATACAGCACAACTGAACCAATTTTTGAAGTGAGACAGATAGTTGAGAAGAAGATAGAGATGAGAACAGAGTGCAACTGACCATTCCTAGTCTTGAAGAAAGCATATGACAGTGTCCCAAGAAAGCTGATTTGTGCAGTACTGCAGTTGTTCGAAGTCCCAGAAACATTGATAGAATTAGTGCAAGGTATGTACAAGGACCCAATAACACAAGTATGAACTGTGTTCAGACAAACAAAGGGGTTCCCAGCGGAAGTGGGTGTGTATCGTGGTTAGTCTCTGAGCCTCCTGCTGTTCATTTTGGTGATGGACTGCATTAACAATCTGGTTGGAGGAGACAGATCAACAAAGCTGCTGTATGCAGATGTGGCATTGCAAGGAGACTGAGCAAGAACTTCATCAGGAATGCAAAGCAGAAGGCACATGGGATGAAAGTGAGTACAGATAAGACAGCTGTAATGGGATAAATCAGAAGACAGTGAGAATTGAAATAGAAGGAAAAAATCACTGAAAAGGCTAACATCTTCAAGTATCATAGATAGGGGGCAGTTGAGGGGAAGGGAGGTTTGCATGAGGAGGTCCAAGCTAGAGTCAGAAGGGCTGCAGCCAACTGGCACAGTTTCAAGGATAGTGTGTGACAGAAGAATGCTGAGCAACCTGGAAAAAATAAGATGTACAAAACAATGGTGCATCCAGTACTGCTGTATTACTAAAACCTGGGCAGTGAAGGCAGAGCAGTTGAGGAAGTTAGAGGTAATGAAGTGCCTGCGATGGGTGGTAGGATGCACACTGAAGGACAGACGAAGAAATGAGGACATCAGAGCAGAAGCCCAAGAAGCTCCAATTACATTGCAGGTAAGAGAACAGATTACGTTGGTTCAGGTACATTTACAGGAAGGCAGAAGGCACTCTGGTGAAGATTTGGGACAGACAGGAAGAAGGCAAGAGGAAATGAGGGCTTCTGGCAAAGAGAGGGATGGATTGTGTGAGAAGACCTGCAGCAGTCAGGCATGACTGAAGATAGGAGAATGGCATTGAGAAGAGAAAGAGATTGCAACAGTTGACACAGTACCCTGACCCCACGTAGAAAATGTGTGTGTAGGGGGTGGTGTGGGGGGGTTATGATGCTGCTGCTGCTGCTGATGATGATGATGATGATGATGATGATGATGATGATGATAAAGGTATAATATAGTACAGAAATATGGTGACAGATTTAATCAGTTATATTTTTCACTCAGTCTAGGAGTCTGAACTAGTTCCTTTGAATAACATCCTGCCAAAAAAGAAGACAACAGAATAGTTAATAGAGTTTGCAAAAAATATATATGGTCCTGCTACTGTAGGCGTAAATGCTATCATTTGCCAGACCCATTTAAGGGTATAGAAAAAGGCATTTTAGATGCAGCCATAAGACAAAAACTGCTTAACATAAATTTAAATCATGATCATCACAATGGGAGCCATGACGCACCCCAGGAACTACCGCCCCATTAGCCTGACGAGCCTGGTCTACAAGGCCATGGAACGTATCATTGTGGAACTCCGAAACAAAGACATCGGTAATCTCCAAACTCTGGACCCTACCCAGTTCGGATTTGTAAAAGGCAGATCATGTCTCCTAAACCTGATTGACTTCTTTGAAGCAGTCACCAAAGCCATAGATGAGGGTAAAGTGGTTAACACAGCTTATCTAGAACTCGCCAAGGCTTTCGACACCATCCCCCACTCTGGAATTATAGATAAGCTCACTAAACTAGGTATAAATCCCTATGTCACAAGATGGGTTGCCAACTGGCTCACGGACAGAACCCACACTGTGAAAGTAGCGGATTTCAAATCCGACTTCAGACCAGCGACAAGTGGAGTACCACAGGGTTCAGTCCTGGGTCCTCTCCTGTTTGGTATCTACTTCTCTGAAGTGCAGGCTAACACAGATGGTCTTTGGCTAACAAAGTTTGCAGATGACTGCAAACTAGAAGCCATAATCGAAACACCTAATGATGTGGACAAACTACAAAAGGGCCTCACTGAGACAGATACCTGGTGTCAAAGCCATGACCTGAAGCTCAATGCCAAAAAGTGTATTGTCATCCCCTTTGGTAAAAACTCTGTACCCATAAACTACCACATAGCTGGTAGTCTACTTAATGCCGAAAATGTGATGAGACCTTGGGACACAGGTAGACAGTAGTCTCTCTCCTTTGATAATCACATTGCCACAGTGGTCAGGAAATCCTTCTACGTGGCTCATCTTATCACAAAAGAATTCTCATCCAGAAAAAAAGAGGTCATTGTTCCCCTCTACACCTCACTCATTAGACCCATTATAGAGTACAACGCCCCTTTTGGTATGTACCTCACAAGACATCTACAACAACTGGAAAGACCACAGAAATACCTCGCAAAGAGGATTACTGGCCTCAAACAGATGCCCTACGCAGACCGTCTCAAAAAACTACAACTTTACTCCATCGCATATTGCCTACTCAGGGGCGATCTCTGCCTAACATACAAAGCTATGTTAAACCCAGAGCTGTTGGACATGCTCCACTTAAAGAAATCCCAATCCCTCCGAGCTACACACTCTAGGGACCTAAACCTTGTCACCACAATAAACAGAACATGCTGGAGGGATAGATTCCTGTCCCAGAGACTTCCCATACTCTGGAACACCAATGTCAAACAGAGCTCCTCATTAGCACTCTTCAAGAAAAATCTTGATGATTGGATGGGAAATGGGAAATTCACCCCAGGGATCACTTCTGTGGCTCTGCTCGACAGGGGCACAGGAAATTAATTTTCTTGGGTGGTGAAAGCCAGGGTACATTTTTTGGCTAGGCTTATATAGGCCCTAGGGCCAATAGCCTAGTACCTACCTATGAACAAAACATGCTGGAGGGATAGGTTCCTGACCCAGAGACTCCCCGTACTCTGGAATAGACTGCCCATACATGTCAAGCAGAGCGCCTCCTTGGCGCTCTTCAAAAGGAACCTTGACTATTGGATGGGAACCTTGACGATTGGATGGGAGATAGGAAATTCACCCCGGGGATCACGTCACCCCAGGGATCACGTCGGTCACCCTGGTAGACAGGGGTCCAGGGAGGTAAATATTGCGGGAAGAAATATCCAGGGAATTGTTATGGCTAGGCTTGTATAGGCCCTAGGGCTGATAGGTTCATAGGTTGGTACTAGGCTATCAAGGTAGGCTTACCATATCCCATGTGGCCATAATGCCTGTGATAGTCTGTTTGCTTCAGATACAGTGGTCAGGTGATGTGTCTGACAATCCTTTCCCTTGCAGAAAATGTCAAGGAATGTCTCTTGAATGGCCCTATAGACAGATACTTTCTGAGAAGGAGGTACAAATAGTATTTAAAATGTTCGACTAGAAAGGCAAGGCTATGCAGACTGTGAAACGTCTATATCTCATCCCACTAAAGTATACTATATATATGTATTTTATACTGTGAAACAGTTATTTCATTTCCCACTGTTTAAGTTTAGTGTAAGTTTTTACAGTTGTTGCTTTACAGAAAACAGATATTTGAAACAATTTAATCAGAAAAAGGTCTCTAAGAAAGGCTTTGAGAGACAGAGAGAGGGGAAGCGAGGGTTGAGCAAGCAGAAGAGTGAAGGTGGTGGTAGGAGAGTGGCCCAGTAGTGACTGTTTAAGCATCCCTCCTTGTGTTCTAAGAGGAAGACATTTGCTAATTAGGGGCTAATGGTTTAGCCTGACTACAAACAACTGAATGCATCAGCATCCAAAATTTATGTTCAAGTCCTCCGAAAAAGAAAGAGGATTCTGTTTAAACTGTTTCTGATCCCATGAGGGACCGACCTTGGAGCTCTATAGAAGATCATCTAAAGTTGTAAAAATCCTTGGATACAAGGAAGTTAAAGATGACAAACTTGATTTTTTTTTTTTTTTTGCTTTTATGAGGGCTTACTTTTGATGGGAAAGGTGTTTATTTTTATAATGTATGTACAAGTGCCACGAGGTTGTACAGTTCCCTGTGTGGGTTGCAGCCTTTCCAGTTTGCATCCTTGACCTGTGGATTCTCCACTGATCCCGGAGTATTTGCCAGATGCTTACCTTAATCTTCATTCATCTCAGAGTCAAAGGCTGGATGCCTTTATCCTTCTTACCTGGATAACTACCTGATTCAGACACCCTCTCACGAGGACTTGGCTAAGGCTTTAACTTAAAACCGCACCCTACCAAAACAGGTCTTATCTCCATAAATTACCTGAAATCGAGCTACCCAAACCCTTCCCACAGAAAAAAAAAACCTCAGTCTTGGATACCAGAGTCGTAGCATATTTCTTCCTGTAGAGAAAACCTTCCTCCTAAACTTTCTGAAAAGAGTAGCAAGGTCCAGTATAACAACCATGAGTTAAAGCTCTTGGCTACAAGTTGACCTCCAGCCTAATGGTTCCTCTGGCCTAGCTGCATTTGAAGACAACCCATCAGTGCCTGAAGAGCTTGAGGCAGTAGCATCAGCATCCACTGGAGAAGGTGTTGTTTATAGTCCCAAAACTTCAGAAGGATTTCAGGCTCTAGATAACCCAGGGATGCCCTCATTCTCCCCACCCACATAGAATCCACACATTGATAACAAATGTATTAGATTTTGCTTGGAGAGTCCATGCAGGGCTGCTAACAGTCCATAGGAAATTAAATGGAAGTCAAGACAGGGATAACTTGATTTTATGCTTTCCAGATTTTCAAGAATTTATAGATTCCAGTGGGTTTGTATAATTAGAGAGAGTACCTCTGTCATGTGGTACGTAAGCAGGAGGAATACATTCAGACCTGCTCCTCAGGCAAACATTGATGGCTTGAAATTTTTCCATCCTTCAGACTGTGCAGCTACAGGTCTTCTGCATCTTTTAATTTACAGAATGCCTTGGCAGACCTATAAAACAGATTGATTCCACAGGTACTCAGCATTGTAACTAAACTCCAGTGAAATCCAGAGAAAGAGCTGCTTTCTTCTTCTCAGAACCACTAGACAAAAAAAAAAATCATGTTCAAGAGACCCATACATACAAGCCTAGGCGGTGAATGTCTTTTAATTGAGTTGAAAGATTGATCTATTCCCCCCCCTTCTCTTCCTTTATACACTGGTAAAGACAAGTTAAGACTAAATCTTACCTGATAACCTCCTTTTTCGCTTTTCCTAAATATATTGGTAAAGACAAGGGAAGATGGGGAAAATCTTATCCTGATGGCCCCTTTCTAAACGGGGCAACTGTAGTTCTCACACCTGCTTTGAGTAGGGGGGAACAACCCTCAAGCTTTTACCTACATTGTGAACCCTATTGAATCAACAAGGGGGGAGGCACACTAATTCACCAATAACCTCATAAGCTCAAGAATAAGGTCCAGAATCTAGATCGTTCCACACTGTAAATGCTCCTCTCCAGAGTTTCTAACCCTAATAGTGGATGATTTGTTTGACCTTCCTAGTGGGGAAGGTTATTGAAAAGAATCTGATGGAGGTTCCAGTGAGTATTTTTGCAGATAAACTGAAGAATGAGCAGCAACAGGCACACTACATTTAGTTGTGTTTTATTCTTTGGACACTTAGGACTGTGTATCTTTTAAGTATCTTTAAGCAATGATGATTAAATGTCTTTGCACTGTGTATAGGCTGCAGAAATTCTGCTCTCTGAAGGAGGTGCTCTCTCTGAGGTCTGCCTACTCTAAGTGAAGGGAAAAGCTGTGTTTATTTTTTTGTTAATACTTTTATCTCCTTTTTTATCTTTAGGATTAGTATACTTGCAGTCTGATGAGGTGTGGTGGCAGATCCCCTTTTCAAAAACAATATTTAAATTTTATAGAATGTTTAATTTTGCTCAAGTTTGCATTTATGCAGTTTTGGATAATGACTCTTCTTTTAACATTCTGTTATAAACCCATATGGGTTTATAACACAGATGTCATGTCGGACTAATTTGCTTTAAGTGCTTGCTTGAAGAAATAAGGGTTATCCTGTAGATATGCATTGTTTGGATTTTCTTGAAATTGTACCACCTAGGAGACTGCTACAGAAGCTTTAAAGGAGAGGAGGCCCAGAGGTTTATCTCTTTAAAAAAAAAAAAAAAAAAATACAAAGCATTAGACACATGTCTTATGCAGACTGACTAAAGGCCCTATCCCTTTACACTGTCTTGTATTGTTTATTGAGAGGGTACTTGTGGATGACCTCTAAGGCATTATCTGATCAAGCCCTGATGAAAAGGTTTCATATTCACAAGAAAAATTATACAAGGGATACGTGTACCATGGTTAAATAAATAAACCAAGCCGGAATCCCCCTCGAAACAGCAGCTTTAATGGAGAACTCACAAACAACAAATGATAACTCAGTGAAGACTTAGCGCTTTCACCCAATAAAGGGCATCTTCAGAGTAATGCATAATTTTAAACAAGTTCTACATATACTCAATGTGAATGTTAAGGGGGCGTTAACATTCACATTGAGTATATGTAGAACTTGTTTAAAATTATGCATTACTCTGATGATGCCCTTTATTGGGTGAAAGCGCTAAGTCTTCACTGAGTTATCATTTGTTGTTTGTGAGTTCTCCATTAAAGCTGCTGTTTCGAGCTGGATTCCGGCTTGGTTTATTTATTTAACCATTGTGTGCTTCGTTTGTTGGATTTCCTGATACGTGTACCATGGATCTGAACCTTATTTGTGACTCTAACCTCTAACAAAACTTGCTGGACGGACAGATTCATATCCCAAAGGCTACCTTGTTTATGAAATAAAAACAAAGCCATCCTTCACTCTCTTCAAAAGAATTTGGCTAAATAGATGAGCCATAAAATCACGCCTGGGGTACTGACCATGTGTCTTATGGACAGAAGCAGTCTGTAAAATGACTCAGGGCTCCAACACCCAAAGACCCACTACCCTGATACTACCCCATCCCATATCTGGGGAATTAAGGTATAATATTGTCATATCCTAGACATTATTGGCTAGTTTTATAAAGGCTCTTGTGCCATTAGCCTACTTTTGAACTTAAGATATGTGTGATAAGTGGGGGAGCGACTTTACATCTGTGAATGTGTATGAGTCCCGATTGTCTTGCATATTATTGAATATATCATTAGTGTTAACTGCAGTAGTGTTCACCTTATCTCCAAAGTTTACTGAGCTCTGAGATAGTATACATAGAGATTTTGAGGGTGAGTGTAGCCCTTTGTGTGGAGGTTTGGGGAGGGGGTTGCATCACCCCCCAAGACACGTTTTTAACATATTTTATTTTGGTTTTAGAGTAGAGTAAGTATGTGGATGGTTTTGTTTGAGCTTGCTTTCCGTGATATACGTGTCTGTGTAGATCTGAGGAACCAGCACATTTGTGAGATGTTGAAAAATGACTAGAGAGTAGGAGGTAAAATTGACTTGATGGAGTTCTGTCCTAGGAAAGTAACCCGTCAGGGGTTGGTATTTGGATGTGTAGAGGTTAGTGTGTGTGTGCGTGTTTAAGACATTGCATTTGGTTTGGATGGCAAAATAAACTTGTTTATGGGTGACACTAAATTAGAGAGTACAACAGAAGATAGGAGATCAGTCTGAAGAGGAGTCTTGATAGGCTTAAGATGATTGGTCTGACTGCAGTTCATGTTTGATGAAAGAAAATGTAAGGTGGTGCATCCGAGATGTAGTAATCCATGTGTAGGGTATGAGTGTGGGTGATTTAATGTATTCTTTTTGTTACAAAACTGAAAATATGTGGGTATTGGACCAGTGAAGCTTTGTGAGAGCATTGTGAAATGTCAGTGGCTTAAAATATATTGTAGATTTAGAGTTACTTTATTCAAACTTGGCACCTTCAAAGCTACTGCAATAGTCTCCTACTTAGAACATCCACCGTTGTATCCATGTTAGTTCACGCTAACATCTTTACTCCCATTCTTCTTATCTTTGTGCTGTACCCTCTGTTTACAGTCAGTTGCATGTTGGGTGCATAGATGTTCAGTAGTTGATGTAAGTTGCATCAGCTCCCCCCCAAACTGGAGTGCATTCTGATTTGGTTTTATTTGGATCCAGGTGGATTGGCCTAGTTGCAAAATAAAAATATATGATACTGAAATTGAATAAAATTGCATGATACAAATGATATACTACCATAGCAATGCAAAAAGAAATGTCAGTATAGGTTAAAAAAGTCAGTAGGGGTTACAGCCCAAAATTGTTTGCTTTCAATTCTAACTCAAGTCAAAGGCAAACAGAATGTGTACAGTTTATATGTGGGGTGAAACATCTAATAGAAAATTAAAGGAGTAAATTATAGCATCTACACTGACATTGGAGGAAGACATCAGCCATTATCCTTGAAACAGTGACATTTATTGGGTCTGTAAGGTATTGTGTTCATCTTTTTGTAGAATGTAAACATTTATTCATGTCCAAGGTTTTTATGGAGACTGTATCATTTGTCAGGTGCAGACTTTCTAATGCCATCTCTTCAATGTCTTCGTCACTATAAGCCTCATGAGGCTAATAGCTCCTTTTGACAGATTTCAGGGGATACTAGTGGGTTGATAGTGTGGTTTTGTGTAGCAGACAAGAACAGTCTTGCACTTGGAGTGGATTTATATCAAAGTAGCTCATGCACTGACATGTGACCTTATAGCTATTTAGAAGGAAGAGCAGTGATATTGTTTTGCATATAATAAGGAAATAAACCTACAGACTTTATGCACTTCTGTCTGTAGCCCCCCCCCCCCCCCCGTGAAAGGCCAGTAATGGTAGTTTGTATTCAATATTCATTTTTAGATATGAAAAGATTTAGCCCATTTGCTTTTCTTACTTCAAGAGCAAAATTTTTTTTTAGAGTAGGCTGCATAATTTAAGAAATTTGTCCACCAGTATTTTTTTTACAAAGTTTAAACACAAATTGGGGTCTAGCTGCACACCTAAATATTTGAAACTAGACGGCTGGCCAACAGGACCAGTAATCTCAAGGAGACCTGCCTGTGCAAGTCTTACAGTATCTAGTGTGGAAGACCCTGTGAGAAGATATACAAAACCTGTTCACTTTCAGTAAAAATGCAACAAAGGCATAAAAAGTGAGACTAATTTTCTTTCTCTCACTCACACACCACTGATCTTAGAGCTCATTTGATTGTATTATCTTAAATGGGTTGGAGAGTTCTGGTTATTAAAGTAACATTGATGGTAAGACTATTTAGATTCAAAATTTTGACCAAACAAGAAGTGAAAGCTGAGACAGAAAGGAGGATTTATCCGAAAGGGCATTTTCATTGAATATTTACCGGTGTTTCCTTATTGCAGGACACCACCTTTTTTATTTTTGTGATTCTTACCTATATGTTCAGTGCAATAGATGCATTTGTCCTTGAAGCAGTGAACATCTTCATCTTCATGGACTTCAGCGGAGAGGAGAGAGAGTTTGCTGCCTAGAGTCAATAAGCGTCTGCATTAAATTTTGCCTGTGAATCTTTTGCAGCCACTAAATCTTAAGAGTCAGAGACTGAATATGCTTATCTTTGGTTAGTGGTAGTAGTAGGATCAGATACCAGATAGTGTTTTTCTTTCTAATGCCTTCTCTCTGTTTGGATTTTTTTATTTATATTTTGCTGTGCAGTAGTATATTTGTTTTCATAGTGTATAGCATATTTTCCTGAAGTCTAGAGTTTTTATTATTCAGTTTTTTAAAAGCTTGTGACTTGTTAATTTGTATATAGGTAGTTACGCAACTGGAATTATAACAGTTGGCTTTCACTTTGTGAAGAGAGAAGCTTCTCAGCTGTAAGCTACCATTGGTTAATAGCTTGGCTCATTTGTTACTGTGTATAGTAATGGAGTCTGGAGTATACCCATTTAATCCTGCTGATGACAGAGTAAAAGCAGGAATGATCAGTGGCAATGGATAGGTATTGTTAGCCCCACCTTGAAATCACTGTACGTATGTGCAACTGTGCAATAATTTTATCAAAACATAGTTGCTGTGTGTAAGGTAGCACTGAAAGATGCTGGGCTAAGGATGAGGTGTATGACATCCCTTAGTTAGCTTTTTATTTTTCACATTTTTTATTTTCCAAGTAATATAATGTTTAACAATACCATCATCAATAAACAAGTATAAACTTTTATATACACTATGTACAATTTACCCGAACAAAGGAGGGAAAAAATTAATAAAATATATGAAATTATTAATTGAATATTATAAATTTGTGTTACTAAAGTATAAAGTTACACATTATTTAGGGTTCGTTTTTAATGTCTCAATAAGAGTTAAACATTTTCCCAAAGATTGTCCATGTTTTAGGTGAAATTCTCGATTTCTAATTTCGCTGTTTCTTCCATCAGTCTCAAAAATTCTTCCAGAGTAGGTTCTTGTGAGGGCTTCCACTTTCTAGTTATACATTTCCTTGCCACAGCTAGTATGGACCAACGTAGGTATAGATCTTTTTTATTCATTCCAATAGTATCATTAACATTTAAGAGGACTAAAGATTTGGTTAAAATAAAGGTATCTGTGAATATAGCTTGGAGAAAAATAGTAATTTCTTCCCAGAATTTTTTTATATTAATACAATCAAAAAATATATGAGACCAGTGAGCTTTAAAGTTTAAAGAACATCTCCAACAAATGGATTTATCAAGTGAATTGAATTTGGCTAGTTTATCAGGTGTAATGAATGTCCTGTGAATGTATTTCCATGCAAATATTTTCCATACTTGTAAATTAAATGTTAAGTTAACAGAACATAAAAGATTTGTTATGGTCTCAATTGATAGATTAGTGTGACATCCTTTTAATATGAAATTCCAATATCTTGCATTAGGGTTAGTTTTATATGTTATCAATATTTTGTATAATTTTAAAATTAGATTTGTCCAATTATAATTGTCGTAAATAACTTCAGATATTAGACTTATCAAATCTGGACTACTTTTATAAGGAGAATTAATAATTTTACTGTTAAAGTCCTTAACATATGATAATATGCTTTTTAGTATCAACCAATCTGCTGATGGAATTGTCATATTTATTCTGAATTTGTTGAATGTCTAATACTACTTGATTCTCTATACAATGTTGCCAACAAGTGAAGTTTTTCCCCTCCCATCTAGTTAAAATATCAATATGAATTTTATTGAAGAAATTCCTTTGTAGAGCTAAAGGGTATTATCAAGTCTAGCCAAATCTTAATATTTGTGTTAGTATATGTAAATCTTCGGAATAAATTGTAAATATTATTTATATAATTTAAGTTTGTTGGTTTTGTTATATTATATTGAATATTAACAGTCAATATGTGCCCCATCCTATTATTTTGTTCACTTAATATACAATTTTAATTAGTTTATTTTCATTTAGAAAAATAATAGTGTGCAATGTTTTCCATGTTGAAGAATAATTAGGATGTATCCAATTAATGATAGTTCTTAATATGGAAGCTTTTATGTATGATTCTAGATCTGGAAGTTTAATTCCACCCATTTCCCAAGATCTAATATGATATGAGGCTATTCTATTATTAACATTTTTATTTTATTAATTATGTTGCTATAATTTGTGGCTAACGTTGATTCCAAATTATCACATAGTGTTATTCCTAAATATTTTATTATGGGAACTTGTTTTCCTATCACACAATTTGTAGTTAAGGTAAATTCTCTCTTTTTATTCAAATATATATAATTAGATTTTCCCTTGTTAAATCTAAGGCCGGAAATATGATAAAACCTTCCACTATTTCATCTAGTTTTTGTACTGATTTCTCCAAGACAAATAATGTGAGTAAAACATCATCAGCAAATAACATAATTTTTGAATTGAGTTTTCCATATAGATCTATGCCTGATATATTAGAGTTGTGGTGTACTAATGAGGCAAATAATTCAATTCCTAAGGCAAACAGGATGGGAGACATTGGACATCCCTGCTTTGTATCTTTGGTTATTTCAATAGCCTTTGAGGTAAATGACCCAAGTTGTATATAAGCCAAATTGTTTTTATAAATATTCTTTATTAGCATAATAAAATTAGTAGGAAATTCAAACAATTCCAAAGCCTTAAAAAGAAAATCCCAGCTCAACGAATCAAATGCTTTTTCTGTATCCAAAGCTACTATTAGAGCTTCTTTGTTGTTTATGTTTAGAAAATCTATGAGTGTTAGAATTCTTTGTATATTGTCATGTGTGTGTCTTTTATAAATCAGTCCTGTTTGATCCTCATTTATTATGTGTGTCAATATTTTTTTAATTCTAGTAACTAATATTGACATTAAGATTTTATAATCATTGTTAAGTAAAGATATTGGCCTATAAGATTTACACTGTAAAGGGTCTTCATTTTCTTTTATAATGGGTGTAATTAAGGAGTATCTCCATGAACTTGAAGTTGTGTTTTGTGCTAGAATTTCATTCAAAGTTTTGTGAAACAATGATATTACTGAAGATGGAAATATGTTGTACAATTAGTTAATTATTCCATCAATTCCCGGTGTTTTATTACTTTTACTTTCCTTGATTTTTTGAGTAATTTCTTTTAGAGATATTTGTTTTTGAATATCTAACTTTAACTTTTCTGGTATCACCTTTACTTTTACTAATTTCAGGTCTAAGTTTGATGTATTAGTTATATGTGAAGTATCCTTATAATGGTCAGAGAAATAATGTTTAAATGCATCTAGTATATCATTTATATCCAAAATCTTTTTTTTCCTTGCTTCATGTATAATACTTGTAATATTATTTTCAATCGAATGTTTTTTTAATCTTATTGCTAAATTATGCATGTGTTTGGGTGATACTGCATAGGAACTAAGTTTTAACCTTTCTACAACTGTATTAGTTTGTAAGTTAGGATTTCATTATACCTTTTGTTTAAGTCTTCCAATGCTTTTTTATGATTATTTTGTGTGTAAGTAGATGAATTAATAGTGAGATCTGTAATTTGTTTTTGGATGCTACATAATTCTGATTCCAACTCTTTTAGCTTGTTTTTATACCATGAAAAAAAATTCCATTTAGATAGGCTTTCAAGGTATCCCAAAGATTAATTACATTTATTTCAGTAGTGTAGTTTATATCTAAAAATAATTGTACTTCTGAATCTAACCAAGGTTTAAATTGTTTTAATTTTGTAATGTAAGCTGGAATTCCTGACAAAATTAATTTCTTATCTGTATGTATTTTGAGAATTAATGAATTATGGTCTGAAAAGGGACAAGGGATTATGGAAAATTGTATTATTTTTGAATTTAGCTCTTGAGATATGAAGATTTTATCAATTCTTGTATGTGTCTCAAATCTGTGGTCTTGGTGTGAAAATTAGTAATGAATTGTTCTCCTTATAACTAAATGTATCAATTAGATTTAAACTTTCTTCCCATTTCTTAAGTAGCTTCCCTGTAGAACTTACATGTAAATTTCTTTTGCTTGTGATCTCTGATTTATCCAATATACAATTAAATTCACCCCCAAAATCAGATTTCCTGTATATACTCTAGTTATTACATCCATGTGTTTTCTTATTGTCCCAACCTCAATACCTGGAAACCAATATATATTTACTAATGTCCAGAGTATATTGTTATATTTTACTATTACTATGGCTAGGATTATCTTCGTATTTGGCATAGTGACATTATTTTCCATAAAATTAAAGTTCCCCTAGTCTTTTTCTCTTATATAAAGAGTGAGATAAGATCATATATTCATTAGGATTCCAGCTAAAGGTATCATTTGTTTTAAAGTGAGTCTTTTGAAGAAATACTACTTGTACTTTATTTAATTTCATATATCTTAATAAATTAGATCTTTTCCTTGGATTGTTTAAACCATTAGTGTTTAAGGGTAAAATTGTCAAGTCCATTCTCAGTATTTAACTTTATATCATATTTGTTTTGTATTATATTTTGTAATACCATACCAAATGTAAAATGTGTAACTACTGTGTTTAATAATTCTCATCGTAGTCAATATTTTAATTTTGGTCAAATAACTTAAAATAGAGTTTAGTTCAGGCCAATAAAAAAAAAGAAAAAATAAAAATGCCAAAATTACTTGTATAACAACAAGTATATAAATATTTTTATAAACCCTCTAATGTACATGAAGTGAAATACACTTCCAATCTGCTAGATGAGAAGAAATCTAACAGATTGCCTACCATAACTTCCCTCATGAAAACAGAAAGAAAAAAATTAACCCCTTTCGAGCTCCAGTACACCCTTTCTCTTATCTTGGAGATTTAACAAAATTAGTTATTATTTTCCCTATATAACTATTAATAATGAATTAACATAATATATGGAAATGAGTATTGATTTGGTAATTCAATTTAATTTTAGATTAGATTAGACTTCTTTTTTAGAATATAGTCATGCTATCATGCACTACTTAAACATTCATAAAGTAAAATCTCATTTATAACACAGTAAATGTTGCTTAACCTTAGTTCTCTTTAGCCTGAGAGTAGTATATAAACATATTAATAGTCTCCAGTATTCTGATATGACCAATATACTAATGATTATGTCAGATAAACACCCTCCTACATACTAAAAAATATATTATAACTGAGTGAAGTAGATTTAGAAATGTATGAATAAGTGAAGATAAATACGGACAAGTCTATTCAGAACACTTGAATCATACTACAAAAACTATGTAGTCCATAGAAATAGAGTAGTGTTCAGTAGAGATGATAATGTAAATATGTTTGAATGAACAATGCATGTCATAAATCTCTATGTATCACTCACATGCTTTCAATTAGAGACAAATGAAAGCATAACCAGATTCAGTTTATTTTATGTTCACCCATGCATGTAGTTTTGAAAAATTAAAAGGAAAAATGAAGAAAGACAACATTAGACCATAGTGATCACTCATTGATGAAACAGAAGCAATTTGCCCTGATAAGTGGCCATGTAGCAAGATACAAGAGTAGGCAGACTCCCTTCTTTGTTATTAAATTGTTAAAAGTAATGGCACTCTAAAAAAATACAAAACCTATTAAGCTGAACAGTGCCTTAAGAAATCTCTCGATCTCGTATCTAATTAGTATTCTACTTGAATTTCTCATCAAGAATTACAATTTACAAATCTGTCTTATTTTACTACTTGAAGCAGTAGCAAAAGCAGACCATGAAGACATTTTCTCATGGGCTCTTTAAAGAAATAAAGATGAAATTCCAAGGTGAACTCATTTTACCAACCATCTCACTAAGAAACTGATAACCTTATTATTTAAACAGTTGTCAATATTCAGTAAAAATATCAGCTGCATAATAGCTATACAACTGATGTCTGAAGAATTAAAGGTAGTTTGTTATAAATCCCTGCCTTAACCAGATGTGTAGCATACAGAATATCATTTAGGATTTGCATTTCTTAGGAATCTATGTCTGTAAATGTGGAATTCAGACAATTCTTGGTAGAATGAATGACATCTAAACTACTTGATTATGCTAATTTATGTGCAATTTTACTATAGGTTTCCCAGTACTTCCCCATCATCAAGGCAACTCCCACAATACATCAACAGGCACTCGCAAGACTGTCTGAGATGCCAGTTTTATGAGTTATAGAACCATGGCTTAAAGTTTTGCTGGGAATAAACCAACTGTTTTTCATAGAAAATAAGTACACATGCCCACACAATTTAGTAGTGCAGTTAAACAACTACTTGCATGCTGGTGTAAGAATTTTGGCTAATTACCAGCATCTTTGCCACTTTACTCTCCTCACCTTTTAGTGCTTTCTAATCTTTGGTAAGTGGGGTTCAGCTTTCAGTAATCAGTAATTTACTGTCTACTGTATTCACTATTTATTTGGTTACTACTTAATCAATTAAATTGAACATGTCTAGGCAGTGTGAGCAGAGGAAAATAACAACACTGCACAGTACAGGGTTTACTATGTTATCTAATAAAGCAATGTGCACATTATATTCAAGTAAGCAGGAGTTATAAGTAAAAGGTAAGAAGTCCCTTTGTGGCTTCTGATATTAGATGATTTATGTTACCAGGTTAATGAAGTCTTCAGTATAGTATGTCTAAAACCTGTCTTAATTTTACTTATGTGCACAGAAGTGTGTCTCAGCTGCAGCTGATGTGTGCATCTCACACACATATTTTCCTATTTACACTTGCAACGCTGTAACAGATGCTTACAAAACTATCAGACATGTCATTTTACTGGATCATAATAGCATAGTGTATCTTATAGCCTAGGTAGGAAAAATTCAGAAGTAAGAAAGGACTGTGTTTACTTCGTGTAACAATGTAGTCTGTAATGCTTCCATTACATTTTCAATTGGATGTTATTCTTGTTACTATACTTCTTTTTTGTGTTACCTACATGAAAAACAGCTACTCTTGTCACTGATTTCACGCCTATTCTTTTTATTTATTGAAAAGAAGTCAGGGTTTGTAGATATTAATAATCCAAAGACCATGTTAAATGAGCTTAAGTATGCTGCTTGTGCAACTGATATCACACTACAAGCGTTACCTTGACAGCAGACAAGCAGGGGATTCTTTAACTGATTATTTCCACCTTAAGCCTTTCATAGCAGACAAGGGAAGCTCTAACTAGTGCATGAGAATGTTTCAAATAACAGCCTTGTCAGAACCCAGTAATGGAACTCTGTTTATAGTGACTCTTAACTGTTTTTTCCACATTTAAAAATATGAATATCTGTTACTTTTAAAATGGGAATTTGAAGTGTAGTGAAGTCAGTAAGCCACTGAAACTGATTAAAAATGTTCAATTCCTATTATGCAACAATGAGATGAAATAAATATACTATTATACCATGACCCCCCATTAATATTCCAAAACGTGCACGCTGATTGGCCAGCGTGCACATTGTAAATCGAGTTATACTAATGGAAAAAGGTCCGGTCGCCCGGACTTTTTTCCGTTAGTATAACTCTATTTTTAAAACACTGTCTCGCTATGTTAAATGGGTTTAACATAGCGAGACAGCTTTAAAATAAGCAACGGAGATCTCTGTTGCTTATTTTAAAGCTGTCTCGCTATGTTAAACCCATTTAACATAGCGAGACAGGTTTTAAAAAAAAGCAACGGAGAAAGCAAGATCTCTGTTGCTTTTTTTACTGTTTCGCTATGTTAAATGGGTTTAACATAGCGAGACAGTTTTAAAATAAGCAACGGACATCTCTGTTGCTTATTTTAAAGCTGTTTCGCTATGTTAAACCCATTTAACATAGCGAAACAGTAAAAAAAAAGCAGCGGAGATCTTGCTTTCTCCGTTGCTTTTGCCCACAGCTCTGATGTACTGCGCAGGCGCGCAGTACATCAGAACTGCCACGGATGCCAGATATCTGCGGAAGGGCAGCAAACAGGCATTATACTATGCCATTACTTAAGAAAAGTAATAGTTTCTTTTCTTAAATAATGTCATGGTATAATAGCAATAACCCACTTCTGGGTGTGGGTAATGCTGTATTTACCCACGGTTGGCTTTGTTTGGTCCCTCTGGCTTCGCCCTCTGGACCAAACCACGCCAACCATGGGTAAATCCAGCATTACCCACACCCAGGCGTGGGTTATTGCTATATTAATGCAAAGGAAGATGAGAAAAAAACATTTGTGTACATGTTGTCTCTGTTCTTCCTTTACATATAACTAATTATACTAAAGTGAAAGATAACATTTGAATCTGGTTTTCCTCACTGCCTATGAATACGATGTCACTATATTTTTAGAAATCACTCTAAGTTATAAAACCATTTAACATTATCAGACACAACCACTAGACTTGTGATGAGTATGTTGCATAAAGTGTAATTTTAAGAAAAAGTAGCAATGTCTCGAGTATAATAGGCAATATAATAGATAAAATACACAGATTTTGAGGTAAAGTCCAGAAGTCTATATCCTTGTTGATTCTTTGAGAGATTTGGAAGACTGTAGTTTTATAATCAGTTCTTTATTTCTTTTTCCTTACATCAGACCAAGTATTTTTTTCTGGAGAACTTTTCAAGTTGGTGGAAACAGTCCAGTCCATTTCTTCAGGAATTGTGATGATATTATTCTTGATGAAGGTAGAAGCTTCTTCAATGTTGTTAAAGGTTCTCAAGTCATTTGAATAGAAAATTCTGATTCTAGCAGGATATACCATCTGCACTTTTATTTTATTTTGTTTGAGAAGTTTCACTAATGGCCAAGTTTTTTTTTACTTGTTTCTAATACTTTTGCAGAATAATCATTGTCAAATGTGATCTAACTGTTTATATGTTATGGGACTTTTTCCCCAGGCTGCTTTTAAAATGAGCACTTTATCCAAGAAGGACAGGAACTTTACCACAATTGATTTTGATGGTGCATTAGGCGATGAGGGTATAGATTTCCTAAGGCTCTGTCAGCTCTTTCTTTTCCATTTGATAATCCCTCTTTTAAATCAAGCACTCCAAGAAGCCAGGAATTCAAAAAGGTGATGATGTCTTCTCCCTCAGTTTTTTCTAGAAGGACAAATATTCTTATATTAGTTCTCCTCTCCCTATTCTCTAAATCACCCACTTTATTAAGTAGCCAGTTATTTTGCTGAAGTAAGAATTCTGTCTGATTTTCCTCTTTTTTGAGTCTTCCATCGATGTCATTTAGTGATGTCTCCATATCAAGTAATTTACTTTGTTGTTGCTGCAGTATTTCTTTTAGTACATCTGTTTGCTTTTGGAGTTTTCCTTGAGACTTTCCAAATTATCAGTGAATCTATCCATTTTCAACGACAGTTCATGTAATGTGGAAGACATCAGTTGTATCTCCTTCAGAGTGGTTTCTGAGTGAGAATTCTTTAAACTGGCCACTATCAAACAGCTGTGTTGTTCTCCAGAATATTTTGACAGGAAAAATTCAATAATATTTCTTGAAATTTGGTAGAGTTGTAGTTCTTAAGTTCCTGAATATGTTTTCTATTTCTGGTTAATGAATATATTTTTCCCTGTTTTCTAGTACTGTTTTGTGGAGCACTAAAAATGCTGCTTATCTGTTTGCCATCTAGGCTCTGCCCCCTGAATGGTTATAGCTTTTTTTTCAGTGTGAACCTTGTTTGGGTATGGAAGGTGTTTTCAGAGGGCAAGACATCAGTGTTCATTTACCTTAGCCTGTTAAGGCCAGGAAAATTAGGTCAGTGTTTTGGTTTGTAGGGTTATCCCTGACTGACTCTAATGTAAAAGTATTTTTAATGGAGGAGGCTAATAACATGACTTCATTTCTGATAATGCACTACTTAAAGACAAACTGCTTAAGAGAATTTAACTACATCTGACAAATCACTGTATTTTCGACTCCTGTGTAATAACATGTTAACTTTAATCGTATTTGTTCAGTCCACTAAATCTTAAATAACATTATTGTTAGTCATTTTCTTGGGTATGCTGTGATAAGTATTCCAGAATGTTTATAACTACCCCAAAACAGTCAGGGATACATGGTGAATGAGCACTTTTTTTCAGTGGGAAAGGGGAAACTGGTTGCATAATCATGGAGTTAGTATATTCAGAGATGGTTGGTTGCTGGAAGTGCAAGATTCTTTAAGCAATAACAGACGCCTGGGTGTGGGTAATGCTGGATTTACCCACGGTTGGTGTGGTTTGGTCACAAGGGCGAAGCCCGAGTGGCCAAACAAAGACAACCATGGGTAAATGCAGCATTACCCACACCCAGAAGTGGGTTTTTGCTATTATACAATGACATTATTTAAGAAAAAAAATACTTACTTTTCTTAAATAATGGCATTGTATAATGCCTCCTTGCTGCCCTTTCGCAGCTGTCCAGTATTCTGCGGCAGTTCTGATGTACTGCGCATGCGTATGGTTACGCAGTACATCAGAGTCCTGTGTGTGGAAGCAATGGAGAAAGGAAGATATCTGTTGCTTTTAAAAACTTGTCTTGCTATGTTAAGAGTTTAACATAGCGAGATTGCTTTAAAAAAGCAATGGAGATCTTCCTTTCTCCATTGCTTTTTTTAAGCTATCTCGCTATGTTAAACTCGTTTAACATAGTGAGATAGCAATGGAGCTCTTCCATTCTCCATTGCTGCCCAACACAAAAAAAGACTTGTACTAATGGAAAAAGTCCGGGCGACCGGACCTTTTTTCATTAGTATAAGTCTGATTTACAACGGGCACGCTGACCAATCAGCATGTATGTTTTGAAATGTTAATGGGGGGTCGTTGTATAATTTCATTGTTGACATAACGGCTTCAGTGATAACTGTTTTGTTTGACAGTGTAATTTGCAAGTGTAAATCCAGTAGAAAAGCTTACTATTGACTAAAGAACACCATCATTTTACTTCAGATACATAAGCAAAAAACAGTACAATGGCTATTACAAAAAATAGAAACAAACATAGAAACAAACAGCTCAGTATCCACTTATTACTTCTGGCCGAAATTATTAAAACTTGTGAACACAGTCATTGCTAAAACACATTTACAATCTTGTCTTTATCATTGGAATAATAATGTTTAGTTGGAAACGTGCTGATTTTTGGAAGATATATTACATTGGCAAGTACTTGTCTGTTTCATGTTACAGGTCTGTGGTGGTGGTGTAAAAGGCATGTCACTAGGCAGGGTTTTGGGATCTCTTTTCTTCTCCCTATTTATAAACACTTTTTTACTCTTCCCTCTATTAACATTATTTTGTATGCAGACAACCTTGTCATCACTGGAACAGAACCCTGTGCAACTGGATTCCAAACAGTACAAAAACACTGCTTTGATGTAGAACAGGCTTTTGAGCAGACAGATACCTAGTAAGTTGCAACAAATCTGCAATTAGGTTGTTTCCCCCAGAAAAATAGCCTCTAGTGGCCATTTAGTTGTCACAAATTCTGATGGTTGTGAGGCAACAGAAATACTTTGAAGTTTGTCTGGATGAAAACCTCTATACTACTGGCAGAATAGACTAAAAGCAAATAAGGTTCTGCAGTAGCTAAAATATGCCTGTACATTTTGCCTTCTTACTCATGACACCAGGCTGTCATCTTGTAAGAATGTGATTCCTAGGTTAGAATGTTAACTTTTCTATCATATGCTATTACAAGTATAACACATGCTATTACAAGTATAACTGTTCACTGCAAACTACAGCAGCTTTCTAAGTTTTATAGATTTAGCTCCTTTACAAATGACAACAAACACCACTGCCTAATATTGTCGTAAGACGGTTGGTTACCACTGATTATGCAGGTGTCCAGCATTAATATAGGCCTAAAACTACTTTTCACCTGTGTGCTGTATGAAAAACAGCATGTATGCACTTAGGTGTGACACTCCGAATGCATTTTCACTGTTGAGACCAAAGTTTAACCTAATTATAGAATTTGCTAAGAGTACGGTAGTAACTTTGAACATGCTTACTCTTGCCATCAGAAATATCACTGAATACGGTAGCTTCACAAGGAGAGATTAAACAAATGAGGGACATGCTCTTGCTTTGGTGGCAATATTGGGTTGTCACTACAAGATTCAGCAATCTAGAACACCTACTAAACTTTTTTTTATTCTTCTAATTCTTAAGTTCTGTTAATTTTGATTCATATGTAATAAAAGTAGACTGTTTAAACTTGTGTAGTGGTGCACCAGTTAACATTGTCGCCTCACAGCAAGAGGTTCTCCGATATCATTCTCGGCTGGGATGCCTTCTTTGCAGAGTCTGCATGTCTTCCCTGTGTTTGTGTGGGATGTTCTTCATTCCACATTGCTGCAGTCCTAACTATTGGGTAGTCCGCTGTCCAGTCGGCCCGAATACCAAAGTATATGGCTGACGTCGGTCAGGGCGCATTAGACTGACGTCAGTACGCCAGAGTACTAATGCGCATGACCGACGTCATATCCTCAGTCTTTTTTGCCGCATGGTCCGATGCAGAAGCAATTTTGCGAGTGCAGGTTGGCGTTCTGAAAGTATCTGAAGCCAGAGTTTCAGACCGAATCAAAGTTGGCTAAGTACCCCGTTGGGGAATATTTTGTTTTTTTCTTGCCTCAGTTTTTAACCGGATGTCAGAAAAAGTGAATAACTGTATTTCTTGTGGGAAACAGATACCGCATAGGGATTACCATACTTTGTGTATACCTTGTTTAGGGCCTGAGCACGACGTTGTTGGATGCCGCTCTTGTGCTAGGTTTAACAAACGCACTATTAAGAGACGGTTAGACTGTGCCAGGTTAGTGTTTGGGAAGCGTTGTAACTATAAAATGCCATCGGATGCTCCGACGCCGGCTTCGGCTAAAAAACGCAAGGACAAAACAGCAAAGCCTAGAGTGGAAGAACCGACAGTCCCAGACGTCGGTTCTTTAGAGGGCTCAGTGGAGCCGGAGGTTTTGCCAGGTGTTTCTTTGGAGTCTCAGGGAGAGACTTTACTGTTACAGGATGTTTCCTCTCAGGAAGTAGGCCAGGCTGAGGGGGCTTCTCAGGTGGCTGTTCTTCCCTCTCTTCCTAAGGTGGTTAGAGCCTCCCCTTCTGTTTCCAAGGCTTCTTTGAGGGGCAGGCCAAGTTTTGCTTCAGTGGGGGTTTCTCCTAGTGCTTCAGGGTCTTTGCCTAAGAAACATATGCTTAAAATGGCAGAGGATTTGATTACTATGATAAGGGGTTCTATGCCCCCTCCTGATAAGAGGCCTAGGGTGGAACCTGAGTTTGAGAGTTTTGAGCAATGCTCGGAGGCTTCTGAGTCTTCGGCTGAAGACTTGCAGGAGTACCCTCCTTATTCTGATTCTGATGTGGATGATTCTACCCCTTCAGCTTCTCCTCCTGAGGATTTTTCATTTTCAGAGACTTTGCATTCCATGAGGGAGCATTTTAAATGGGAAGGTCAAGATTTCTCTGATTCCAGGAAAAGGCTTAGGGAATTCTTGTTTTTACCCCAGCATAGGCCTTTAGCTATACCTCCTGTTTTGAATGTGGTGGAAGATGTTTTGCAGAGGCTTCCTGAATCCTGATTCTTTGCCTCCTGCCCCAGTTAAACCGGATAGGTATTATAGGGTGCCTGAAGCTCATAAGTATCTTTTTAAGAGTCCTAGGGCAGACCCGGAAACTGTCTCTCAGGGGCCCAAAGGTGTGAAGGCCTCAGTTGTTAAAAATCCTGTCCCTCCTGATAAAGAGGCAAGGGCTTTGGATAGATGGGGAAAGAACGTGTATACTTCTTCCACTTTAGCCATGAGGGCGTTGAATTGTCAGTTTCACATGTTGAAATATCAGAATTATCTTCTTTCACAGTTGAAATCCAAGGTGGATGCTTTGGCGGAAGGTATTCAGTGTAAAGAGTTGCAGGATTTAGTTCTTGTGTCTGAACAGGTGGGTAAACATTCCCTGCAATGTGGTTTTGATGCTGTGCAGGCCTCCTCCAGGGTGGCTGCCACTGGTTCTGTTCTTCGTAGGCACGCCTGGTTAAGAGATCAGAATTTAGCTGAGCATGTTAAGACAAGGATTTTGGATGCTCCTTTACAGTCTGATGTGTTGTTTGGTTCGCCTGTGGAAGCAGTTTTGAAGAAAATGGAGGACAAGACTAAGTCTATGCAAACTGTTAAAGATTTTTTGCAGGTGCAGCCTCCGAAGTTTAGTAGAAATTGGCCTACTAAGGGATGGACTTATCCTGCTTATGATTCCCAGTCTAGGGGTAGGTCTAGACGTGGTAGGGGCAGAGCTCAGGGTTCTTTTAGGCCTAGGACAGGGAGTTCCCCTGCTCAGACTTCTGGTGAGGGCAGGGGTCAGTCCTTTCGTAAGCAGACCCAATGACCTACCTTTTCCGCTGCCAGTACATTCTCGCCTGGCAGCACCTTTGGGAGGAAGGCTGTCTCTTTTCAAAGAAAATTGGGATTTAATTACCCAAGACAGATGGGTTCTGGATATTATTCACCACGGTTACAGGTTTTATTTCCATACCTTGCCTCCTTTCAAAGGCATGCCAGACATTCCTCCTTTTCAAAGGACAGAGGCTCACAAGCAAATTTCTCTGTTGCTCCAAATAGAGGCCATTCAGTCAGTTCCTGTGCCGGAAAGGGGCCTAGGATTTTATTCTCGCCTGTTCCTAGTACCAAAGAAGGGGAACACGTGGAGACCAATTCTGGATTTATCTATCCTCAACACTTATCTGGACATTCCCAAGTTCAAAATGTTGACGTTACAACAGCTTTTACCTCTGCTGGGCAAAGATCACTGGATGGTAACTTTAGATCTCAAGGAAGCTTACCTTCATGTGCCAATCAGACTAAGTTGCAGGAAGTATCTGCGTTTTCGAGCTGGAAATTCTCATTATCAGTTCTCTGCATTGCCCTTTGGCTTATCTACTGCCCAGAGTATTCACAAAGGTTCTGGCTCCAGTGATAGCTTACTTCAGGCTAAAAGGAATCCAAATCTATCCTTACTTGGACGACTGCCTGATTCTGGCTCAAGAAAAAGAAGATCTTCTACAGCATCTGGAATATGTCATAGCAGTGCTAAGATGCCTAGGGTATTCTGTGAACGAAATAAAGTCCAGTCTAGTACCCTCTCAAGACATGTGCTTTCTGGGTGTGAGACTGAATACAGCAGCCCAGATGGCCTTT
The DNA here is from genome assembly GCF_019279795.1 of Protopterus annectens. Taxonomy (NCBI): domain Eukaryota; kingdom Metazoa; phylum Chordata; order Ceratodontiformes; family Protopteridae; genus Protopterus; species Protopterus annectens. The sequence goes on from NC_056731.1 coordinate 1,166,200,753, forward strand.
TAACCCCGGACAAACAAAAGAATCTTTCCAGTTACTTCCATCATCTATCTCTTCAGTCCGGGCTGACTGCAAGGACAGTCCTTCAAGCCTTAGGGTTCATGGCATCTTGTATTCTGGTGCTTCCCAATGCCAAACTGCATATGAGGAAGCTACAATGGTATCTCAAAAATCTGTGGACACAGCACTGCCAGGATTTGGACACTGTCATTCAAATAATACCTTGCATTCAAAAGGAATTTTTGTGGTGGGCTCAGGAATGTCACCTAAACAAGGGACTCTCTGTGACCCGGCCAGAGGCAAGTCAGATTCTAACGACAGATGCCTCAGATATTGCTTGGGGAGCTCATCTAAACGGAAAGTGGATACAAGACAAGTGGCCTGCCAGACTACAGCATCTACATATCAACATGAAAGAGATGTTAGCAGTTCAGTTTGCATTAATTGCTTTCAAGGAGTTACTTCTTCCAGGGCAGGTGTTGATTCTAACAGACAACACAACTGTCATGTGGTACATCAACAAACAAGGGGAACACATTCTTACCCATTGTGCAGACAAGCAATGATTTTATGGGAGACTGCGCTCAGTCTGCAACTAACTCTTCAGGCAAGGTTTCTGCCGGGAGCACAGAACTCCTTAGCAGATGTATTAAGCAGACAAATCATGGATCCCCACGAATGGAAACTGGATCTTCATGTATTTCAAAAATTGACAGTGTCATGGGGAACTCCAGACATAGATCTGTTCGCTTCTCCACTAAACCACCAGCTGCCAAAGTTTTGCACGAAGGGATTTCATCACACAGCTTGGAAAGTAGATGCTCTTTCTTTCAGTTGGAAAAATCTTCATGTGTATGCCTTTCCACCTCTGCCTCTTCTTCCAAAGGTGCTTCTAAAGGTCAGACCAGACAAGCCAAGGATGATTTTAATAGCTCCAGATTGGCCTTGGCAGCACTGGTACCCATTACTGAGGAGTCTGGTAAGGAAGCCTCCATGGCCTTTACCCTTGATTCCACACCTGTTGTCTCAGAGGGACGGTCATCTGCTCAATGTCAAGCTTCACTCTCTACATCTAACAGCCTGGCATATTCTGTTTTGAAAGACAGCAGGTCTCAGCTTCCTCAACAAGTTTTAAATGTGATTATGGAAGCCAGAAGACCTAGTACAAGGAAAGTGTACGCAGAAAAATGGAAGAGATTTTTGTTTTGGAGTGCAGCAAACAATTTGGAGATAACTGAGCCAAATTTGAGTGTGGCTCTTCAATATCTTACTGAGTTACTGGACAAAGGTTTGTCTTTCTCTTCCATTAAGATTCATGCTGCAGCAATTTCAGCTCACTATGATTGTGACCCACCATTGTTTTCGCATCCTTTGTTCAAGCAATTTCTTAGAGGGGCAAAGAATATAAGACCCCCACGTAGAGCTCCTACTCCTGCTTGGGATCTCAATTTTGTGTTGGAGAAACTTACTCTACAACCTTTTGAGCCTGCGGCTACTGCTGAATTGAAATACTTGTCATGGAAGACTGCTTTTTTGTTGGCCATTACTTCTGCAAGAAGGGTTTCTGAGTTGCAGGCCCTTATGGCTGTGGAGCCAATTTTGATTTTTCATAAGGATAGGGTATCTTTACGCACTAATCCTTCCTTTATGCCTAAGGTGGTTTCTAGTGTGGCTTTAAACCAAACTATTCATTTGCCTACCTTTTATGCAGATCCCCAAAATAAAGGGGAAAAGATTTTGCACACTTTAGATGTACACAGGCTATTGCGTTATTATTTGAGCAGGACTAAGGATTTTAGGCAGTCTCAGCAGTTGTTTGTTTCTTTTGCTTTGAGTTCAAAGGGCAAGCCTGTGTCAAAACAAACTATTTCTAGGTGGATTGGGTGTTGCATTACATTTTGTTATTCCCATCATGGCAAGGAGATTCCAGCTGGGATTAGGCCTCATTCCACTAGGGCTACTGCCACTTCCACAGCATTTCTAAGGGGTGGCAACTAAGGATATTTTGGAGGCAGCTACTTGGAGTTCAGTGCATACTTTCTCTAAGCATTATCACCTTCCTCTCTACTCTAAGTCTAGGGCTGGTTTTGCCACAGCTATTTTGCAAGGCATGTTGTCAGTTCCTGCTTCCTTATGATTTGCCAGCCTCCCTTACCTCTGCTTTGGGATTCTACCCAATAGTTAGGACTGCAGCAATGTGGAATGAAGAACATAGTACAGTTTTGTACCTACCATAAATGTAGATGTTCGAGGATCCACATTGCTGCAGTCCAATTTACCCTCCCTCCTTACCCTCTGTGTTTAGGGGTGGTTGTGTAGGTGAGGTTATATTCTGCTAATTGTGTATATATTGTATATATATATTTTTTGGTGCAGGTATTTTGGGAGTTTTTGGTTTTTGGCCTTATCTTTTCAGGGTCTTCTGACATCTGGGGCAAGAAAAGACTGAGGATATGACGTCGGTCATGCGCATTAGTACTCTGACGTACTGACGTCAGTCTAATGCGCCCTGACCGACGTCAGCCATATACTTTGGTATTCGGGCCGACTGGACAGCGGACTACCCAATAGTTAGGACTGCAGCAATGTGGATCCTCGAACATCTACATTTATGGTAGGTACAAAACTGTACTTTTTCTCCTTGTGCTCTGGTTTCCTCCCACATTCCAAAGACCTGCAGCAGGTGGAATGGACACTCTAAATTGCTCCTAGGTGTGTGTGTGTGTGTGCGTGTGTGCGTGTGTGCGTGTGTGTGTGTGTGTGTGTGTGTGTGTGTGTGTGTGTGTGTGTGTGCTACAGATGAACTACCGTGGCAGGGTTAGCCACCAGTGGTGTAAGCCGTGGCGCTAGATGATTGTAACTTTTGAAATGACACCCCGATCCCATGTGGAAAAATGGGTTGAGGATGGATGGATGGATTTTTATATGTTGGCTTAAGTTTATGATGACACTGTTTAATGTATGTAAGATTAGCAATTTCCCTTACTGCTTTTTTTTTTGTAGGCGTTTTATACTTATTTTTGCTTTTGGTTGTGGTCATTAGACCAGTCCACTTAGTCATTTAACAAATAATTAATAAATAAACCTGTTTTGAGTCCCTAATTTTCTACCATAACAGGTCTGTGTTTGTAATGCTTCTCTGTGGTATTACTTAATAAAAGTTTGTATTTAATTAGGTTTAATTTCTTTCAGCATATTTATTAAATTATTGTATTACTCTTTTGTGCTTATTGTACTAAATCACCTGTGCAGCAGTGTAACTCATGCTGCATAGACAGGGTGAGTTGCACTACCGCACAGTAATGGAGTTCATAGTTATACATGTTTTGCATGGCAGTGAAATGTAGAGTTGTAATTTACATGTCTATGAATCTCTCATCTGAGCAGTTTTTAAATGGCTGTTCATAAGGTAATTGGCTTGGGGTCCAGGAGACCTTTGAGGAGCCTGGCAGAATTTTCCAGGTACTGCAGAGCACTGTCTGGTTAAGTGACTTGCTCAGTTACACAGTAGGCAAATGGAGCTTGAGGGAAACAAACCCCAGACAACAGGAGGCAGCATATTAGCTCATAGCATTAATTCTCTTTGCTAAGTGAGTACTTTACTTTACAAGCCTGAAGTGTAGGCATCAGCATACATACATATACATATATAGGCAAATGCATGGTTTGACAGCTTATTAGCTGCCAGTAAATGTTTGTTTCCAGTCACTTTTAGACAACTTGTAAACTCTGTCAATCCTCTGTGTAGTTTAGGTTTTACCTTCTAAAAACATGGATGCCAGGACTGTGTACAAACTGTCAGTAAGCGATCATGTTCTCAGTCACTTAGAGAGAGCTTGTAAACTGTGTACCTGTCAAACTGCTATCTAATTTTAAAAGGTAGATTGCACCTTTTAAAAACATAGAAATGTGACAGAGTTTATAAGCTGTCTGTAAGTGACCTGAGAATGTGGTTGATTGACAGCTTGTACATAGCACAGGACATGTACACCCCCTGCCATCATGGACGTACACACATATATGCATGCTCACTGCCATTGACATCCCATCACACATACTTATACATGTGCATACTCCTGTCCACACAGACATTGAACAATTACACTTACATGGTCCAGTAGTTTGCACAAGTTGAAGTAGAGTACAGAAGACCTGGTCTGATGTACCTTTTCATATCAATATGTGCACATGGCTAGTAACCACATTACAGCTTTGGGACCTTGTGTAGTATAGCTCTCTTTAAATCTCTTTACAATGCAAGGCCTTAGTTTAGAAAAAAAGTTGTGAAATGCAGGAGTCTACTATGCGTAGTCTGTACCCAGAGACTGTAAGATGTTCATCTGAAGCCCACTGTACTGAAGTATGCAAGGGATTTCTGAATAGGGTACTGCTCACATACTGCATACCAAATAATCCACCCTACATTACTTTTAATATTTGTATTTCTCTGTACTGTAATATACTGAAACTGTCCTTTACAGACACCTTTTGGCAATGACACAGATCACAAGGGCATGGGCAAGTGCAGTATATGCAGACAATTTAGCCCGAGACCCTGAAGCTGTGATGAGGCAGAAAACCACTGAACCACCATGCTGTTGTATGTTCATAATTGTGCTGCTTATAGATCTCTAGCGGGAGTGCAGCAGCTGGAATATTGTGTGCAGTTCTGGATGCTCGATAGAGGGGTGGTATTAAGCTAGATATTTCAGGGAAGAGTACTAATGATAAGTAAATGGTTGGAAGGGGGGTTAGAGGAGAGTGTGTCAATATGATATGGGTGTATAAAGCATTATGGGCATGTAAAAGAATATTATTGATAAAGTAAAATGGGTTGGGAGGAGAAGACACAGTCTTCATAATTAAATCCAAACTTAGGCTGGTTATGAAACACTTAGGTTGGTTATGAAACACTTTTTTCAACCACTGATGGTTTTAACAATGGATGGGTAAAAGGAATTATTGAAGGGGTGGTAGGGCAGGCAGAAGTGGATATGAGGGGTATCTGCAAATGTGCTAGTTGCAACATCTGGGGAGTCTAGACAGATATTGAAGGTATTCATGTTGGGTTGGGGTAGTGTGCTGAACAAAATAGGCTGGTAGCTTCCATGCACAGGGTTTAGATGATTTGAAAATACAGATTGAGCAGCTGCCTAATGATTGAACTATTGTGATATGGAGCACATGCTAAGGAGTTTATAACGGTATTTCAATAAGGGACCCCATGAAAATGAGCCACATAGAATATGCAAATGAAAGAACCCCAAACAACTCACTGACTGATTCAGAGGGATGTAAAAAAGTGGTGCTGCTCAGTTATGCTTATCCATTTTGAATGCCAACGTTAGTAGTGTATATGACAGGAACTATGCTGCAACTCACAGTAACACAAGTTAGTAGCATGTGTTTGAAGCTTCTGTCAGGACAAGTGCACACAATGTTAAGTGCTATGGCCATCTGTACCAGTGAAGGAATTGCAGACAGCACCTGACTTAACCACTACCTGACAAAACGACAGACGGTAGACCCTATCTGATAAGAGATCTGTTCAAACTGTATCATGCATAAGCAAAATTGAAGTGTACTGTATGTATGGTATGCCATTTCCTGTGGATACAAAGGCATGTGTAGCATTAACCTACTTAACTAAAGGGACCCTCTAGGAACCTGCAGAGGGTATACATTAGAGATATTGCAGGAGTCAACCTTACAAATCGTAAACCATTTTCTCAGCACTGTGCTACACAATGTAGAGAAGCATAGTTGGTTCACCATAAGAGAGAACTGACACTATGCATGCCTTTTTTGAATCATCTCATTGTTTCCCTGAGGTCCAAATATACATTATGCCAATAGTGCTCTATGATGCTTTCGAGCCCCCCCACACACACCTCGTCCAGATGGCCATATATACATAAACAGGAAGGAATTTAATTCCTTGAATTGCCATGTGGTGTGTAATGCCCAGAGCATTATCTTTAATATGCATCTGTGCAACCCAGGCAGGGCATGTGATTCACATTTATAGAACATGTTCAAGCTGTATCAGTGATTCCAGTGGGGGTACTTCCACAAGGTCACCTGGTGGTTAGGTCAGTGGTTCCCAAACTTTTTCAATTCTCTGCTCCCTTGCTGAATCCAGGTTTTCCCAAGGCGCCCCCCTGCAGCGCTCATAAAGTGCATATTTCATTTATTTATTTGACATTTGTTTAATGAGGCTGCTCAACTGGACTAGGAGACCTGGGGAGAAAAGCTCAAAAGTACAATAAAAAGACAATTACCAAAAAAAGTGTACATTCTGCTTAACAGCATAACCCTCATCTACTATGACTGAGAGGTAAGCAAACCTAATGGCAACCTTATTAACTTTAAGTTTATCTGAGCAATATTTAAAATCTGTCCCCATTATTTGGCTCTGTCCAGCATACTTCTCAACTGTATAGATTTTTGCAGAATGTCCAGATTTTTGTCTCATATTTTTGGTCTTTTTCTCATAAAATTGTTGTTTTCTGGCAAATCACTGGCAGATCATTGAGGCTGAACTCGGAAAATAATGACATACAGTTGAGTTTCATACTTCATACTTCATACCCTTCAGAATGCATTTCTATCAACATTCTAAGTTTGTGAGAGCAGTACTTAAGTGGCCCTATTCTGTGCCTTTGTACCCCCACTATTTTTGGCTTTGTCCAGATTTCCTGATCTAAGAGGGTGAAAGGTATGTGTCCTGTGGTATGGTCCAGACTTGCACAGACTTCATTGCTGCTGCTGCCAGGGATCACTCTCACTCTTCACTCTCTCCCCCTGTCACACACACACACACACACACACACACACACACACACACACACACACACACAGTCTCTTTTGCATTCATGCACGCATTCACTCACCCACATCGCTCACACTGTTTTCCGATCTCTCACACAGTCATAGTCGCTCCCTCATTCATACCTGCATTCACTCACACATCAGTCTTTCTCTGTCCTGATCATACACACACAGTCACTTCCTCATTCATACCTGCACTCTGACACATTGCTCTCACTCTCCCGATCTCTCTCACACACACACACACACACACACACACACACACACACACACAGCCACTTCCTCATTCATACCTGCATTCATACACACACACACCACACAGCCATGTCTTCATTCATTCCTGCTCTCACTCTCCCGATCTTTCTCACACACACAGACTGTTTTGCTTTCATGCAGTCATTCACTCACACATGCAGACAGACACACACACACATTCATACAGGCATTCACCTACCTGACGGCCCGGTTCCAAGTGCTGTACGGCCTGGTACTGGTCTGCGGCCCAGTGTTTGGAGACCGCTGCTATACTTGATGCCAGTTCTGCTAAAAGGCTACAGTGTAGGTCTAGACTTAGTTCTTTGCGAACTAATAACCTTAGCTGCAAAACAAACCGCGAACTGTTCGCGGTTTATTTTGCAGTTAAGCGTATTGGTTTGCGGCGCCCCTGTGAGGAAGCCGCGGCTCCCCAGGGTGTTGCTGAAAGAAATGTCTATAAGTTGTCCAGACAAACACTGTACTACTGTTTCTGTTATTCTTTGTTTGTATTGGAACAATTTTTTGCCAAACAGTTAATTCTTTCAGAGTTATTTCAATTCTATTATAACCTGGCTAGACACTTGAAAAGACTGATGCACTCTCAGTCCAAGAACGTCACCAAAGAGTGAAACACACTGTACAGTTTATATACTCTTTTCAACCAATGTTATTTTTAATGTTCTTGTGACTTGTTCTTCTGGTTTCTCTGTGTCATGAAAAAGTCCATGATTATGTCCATGGTTATGTTCTTTTTTTGGTCCTTGCTGTATCTGAAGACTTTACAAAAAGTCTCTCCACATCATCTTTGTGTCACTTGAAGTATCTGTATTTTATTTCATTTATTTCTGCATCTGAAAGCTGAAAGAAAGTCAACTTCCTTTTTTCTATAACAGGATGCCTTTACAGTAAGCCCACAACTATATGTTGTTATTATCTAAGCTGAACATGTACAAGAAATAACTGTTCTTGCAAAGCAAGCCATATTATTTTGAAAACTGCTGTTTGGCCTTGCACATTTCCTTCACTGTACACACACAGTATAATTTTGGGGAAAGCATTTTAATTTATACAATTCACGAAGGCTTGCACGGAGTCTAAGAGTAGTGTAAGACTCCATGCAGCCTTCGCGATCCAGGAACAGCCCAAAGTCCGTGTAAGAGACAAGCTAAAACGGCTCTTACACGAGTGGGTGGATAAGCTAATCACCTCACTTGCAGCCGAATAGCATGCAAATGAGGATGATTAGCGATCCAGGAAGCCCAGAACAGCCCATGTAAGAGCCGTTTTAGCTGCAGAAATGTACTCAGTTGACAACTGAGTACGTTTCTGCAAAAATTGCAGTGGAGCCATGTCAGCTCCAAATAAAGGGTGCATATGTGTCAGGCAGCATGCCAATGGCCAAATATGTGGCCATTGGCAAGGTAACCTGATGCAAAAGTAATAAAAATATATATATTTTTTTCGGGGATCGCGGATGTTTAAACCCAGCGCAGCCCCGCGCAAACGGGCTGCGCTGTATAAAACATAAAACCGAAGGTTTTAAACCCACAAATGTGGGTTTTATGCAATACATGGAATGTCAGTGCAGGGACCAGCAGACCAAAACCAACATGGCCACCGTGTAGTGGTTGCTAAGGGGGGAAGCTGAGTCTAAGAGATGTAACTAAGCATTAGTAGGCAATCTGATGCAAATGAGTGTTAGGATACTGAATTCCACTGTCACATAGGAAATGAGCACAGTCTGAGTAGTGTAAGAGTTACAGAAGGGGGAGGAACAGAGTAGGAGATAGGTGACATCACGGGGGAATGGTAGAAAGAAATGCAGTTCATTGGAGGTCAGAGTTACATGACAGATGTCAGACAGATATCATGGAAAGAGGTGTGCCACTAAATAAGCATGAGAAAGTCAAGAAATGGAAGGTGTACACTGTTGCCTACACCAAAGTTTCTTGCTGGGCGTGCATGCGCACGTGTGCACGCCATGAAGCGCGAGTAAGGCAGTGTGTGCGCGTGTAAGGCAGACTGAGCATGTGGGAGCGTGTTGGGGGATGTTTAACACTGTTTGCGCGGGTGTGCACACGTTTTAACCCGATTAAGCAGATTCTGAACTGTGTAAGCATGTGTGCGCGCGTGTAAGCCACTGTGAGCGTGTTTCTGCTGGTTTGCTCACTGCTCCTCCCTGAGGAAACAGAGAGGAAAAAGGAAGCAACAGATTTAGTAGGAAGCTAGCAGGGAATACTGTTGGAGCTAGCAGGTGAAAACAATTAGAAGCAGGCAATTACACAGGCAGAATAGTAGCCCAGCCCAGCACTTAAAACTCTGCAAACAGCAGTGCAGGATGTTTCTCTCAAGAGACACTGCAAGACAGTAGTTGAGTTATTAGAAGTGAAAACTGAAAAAGCTGAACTCAGAGCAGAAATGTTAGGGGCTGCCATAGCTGTCATAATGAGACATAGGCGACTTGCTGAGGATGGTGACAATGTAGATGGTGCCAGACAACCCACAATGAGGAGATGGAGAATAGTGTACAGGCCCAGGGTCACCTACCACGGGTTACATGAGCTGGAGATAGTAGAGCGCTATAGAGTGGACAGAGACCTCCTGCAGCAAATAGTGGAGCTGTGCAGGCCACGCCTCACACACAGAACCAACAGAGGGGAACCCATCCCAGTGGAAACCAAGGTATGTGTTGGCCTAAGAATACTAGCAGCAGGTATCTTCCAGAGACCAACTGGTGATATGATGGGGATATCACAGGCATCAGCCTCCAGGGTACTGCACCAGTTCCTGGATGCCATGTCAGCACATGTCGGTGATCATGTATATTTCCCCAATGCCCATGAGGTATTGGCCAGCAATATGCATCTCTTCCAGCAAATAGCGGAATACCCTGAGGTAGTGGGTGCAATAGACTGCACGCACATATGCATCAAAGCACCAGCCGGTGAGTGGGGTAGGGCATACATCAACCGCAAGGGCTTCCCCTCCATCAACTGCCAGGTCATGTGTGATGCCCAGGGCATAATAATGAATGTGTGTGCTGGCTGTCCTGGGAGCTACCATGATTCCCACATCTGGCATTTGACTCAGCTGTACCAGACATTTGCCAATGGGGACATCCCGCACGGACACCTAGTGGGGGATGCAGGTTATGCACTGGAGCTGTGGCTGATGACACCCATCAGAAATGCACACACACCTGAACAGGAACACCATAATGAGGCACACGCACAAACACGTAATGTAATAGAGCGTGTGTTTGAGCTGCTCAAGTCACGGTTCCGGTGTCTGGACACATCTGGTGGAGCCTTGCAGTACACACCAACTACATGTACCCAAATTGTCATGGTATGTGCTATGCTACATAATATGATCTTGCGAAAACAGCTGCAGCAGGACCAGCATAGGGCCGGGCCAAACAGCCCCCCACCATTGCCAAGGCCATCACAGGCAGAACGTGACTCGGAGGAGGAACAACCTGAGCCTGCCCCAGTAGGCAGAAGGAAGCGTGCCCAGTATGCCCTGGCCCTGGCAAAGAGGCAATGCATAGCACATACACTGGCTCAGTAGGAACCCTGGGAATGATAACGCCTCTGACTCACTCAAATAATAACATGGATGCCTACAATGACATGACCTGCTCACAAACATGTACAGGGAAGTGTAATATGCGCATCCGACAGAGGCAGCCCTGCAGCACCACCTGAGGCATGAATGCTATGTGTTAAGTAATGTAACACCATGTACTATATGCACACCTGAGGACTCTGACTAACATCCTACCCTCACCAAGCATCATGCCACAATATGACAATGAGATGATCAAGTGCAATAATTGACTGAAGTATCACAGTTAGTCAAAGGGGATCCAATGTGTGCCAGTCTGGGATGACATACTGAGCATGACATGATGCTCCACCTGCTAGGACTGGCGTGCACCTATCAGTGCAGGCCGTATGGATACTGGCAAAGGCTGTTGTTACCCACAGTGTGCCCTGAATAGGTAAGGCTCAAAACACAAACCTATCTCCATAGGTATCAGAAGGGATAAGAATAAGATAAGGGATAAGTCGAAACAGCAAGATGCATGCAGTCTAAACTCACCCAGTATGGAGAATGTTGATATCTGCGCTGTAACAGAAAACTGAGTCAAGGCTCACAACAGCACCCTAACACTACCAGGTTACACCTCATACTGTGCTGTACAGCCTCAAAACATGGAACAAGCTACAAAAGGAGGGTGACTAGCAAGAATTGTCAAGGATAACCACACCCCCATATTGGTACCACAACAAAAAGCAGCATGGACTAGCCATGGTCAAGTAACAGTGGCTAAAACTGCTCCCAAGTTTATAGCCTGCTACAGACTACTGTCCCAACACCAGGAACTGCACCTGGTCTATGCTGGAATACATGAATATATCAAGTCCTCCAAACCACATTATATTGGGTGACTGAAAATACCCAGACATAGACTGGGAGCATTATACTAGCTCCAACAGTGTAGGACAAAAGTTCATAGAATCCATAAACCAAAAGGCCCAGGAACAACGTACCACTCCCACAAGAGGGGTAAGCATACTGGATGTGATAATCAGCAACATGGGTGCTGGGTGGCAAGATGAGAAGTGTATTGCTCACTGGTAAAAACAGACCGTAGAGTAATCACACTGGATATACAAATCCTGACCACAGTCCCTGGCCAGAAAACCACAGTGGAAAACATGTGTAAAGCAATATTTGCACTCCTCCAAACTGATGTGGAATCCATTAAAGGTCCTGTGCAGGTGCAAAATATGGGCCACACCTCAGAACCTGTAGTACAGCCATTCCATGAACACTGCCAGGAATGCTTGGATTATGCAATCCCAAATTAAAACAAGACACAATGCCATACACGCAGGCATCTGGCATGGTGGACACCAGCCATAACCAAGCCATGCAAGAGAATGAGGAAGCTACTACATGATAGAGCAAACATAAACAATGAAGTAATCACTGATCAGTAGTATGGCAATAAAATCTGTCCACGCATACAATCCACTAAGGCCAGCCACAACAAGTTGAATCTGTGAATCCTGAGGCAATGTTACACCTGCCCCAAGTACACAGACAACCCCCAACTCCACCCAAGAAATACAAATATATGTGAGAGATGCAACCATCTATCCAAACTGGAGGCTGAGCTCCCTCAACTCAGTACTCCCAAAACTAGTCAGGAGGAGAAGGTAACCACACACACCACAAACACAGTCCCACATAGACCTATCACAACTGCAAACCAAACACATAAACACAGAAAAACATTCCTGGAGGCACAAATTACAAACACAGCACACCAACAGAGGCCTCTAAAGCAGACACCCAATCAAACAACCTCCAAACATAGCACATGCAACACATAGTACACAAAGCTGGTGTGCCAAGCAGTCACAGGCCAGAAAGAGAAACAACATGTCTGATACAGTTGTAATAGGTGACTCCATAGTCAGACACACTGCTGTCCCGTACACCAGACTGAACAAGGGAAAGGGTACAGTAAGCTGCCTGTAGGCTGCCACAATACGCCACATAACAGAAGTATGCAGGTCACTTCAAAGCAAGCAGAAATATGATGCAGTCATAGTCCATGCTGGTGTGAATGACCTGAGATGTACCTCCCTAGACTACATGAAAAGAGACATAGATGAGCTCTCTGATTATGTAGTCCAGGCCGGTATGACACTCACCGTTTGCAGCATCCTACCCTTACCAAGAATAATGCCACAGTACAAACACGGAATGATCAGTCCTAGCAAGTGGCACACTTACTGGTGTCATTCCAAGGGGATCCAATGTCTGTCTGCTTGGGATGTCATGCTTGACAAGCCACGCAGCTGTTCTTGGGATGGCTTGCACCTGTTACCCCTGGGCGTCTGGATATCGGATAAGGCCTTTGCCACCTCCATAGAGCCTTTTGTAGGCAAGGCTGAAAAGACTGACCCACCACCCTAGAAAAACATAAGTGGAAAGAAACATAAGGGTAATGCTGACCAATGCCAGATGTGTAAACCCCAATATGCATGCTCCCAAGGCCATCCCCAGTATGGAGAACATCGATGTCTGTGCAGTGACAGAAACCTGCTGCAAGCCTCCTGACAGCACACCAGCACTACCAGGTTATACCACATATCATGTGTCATGCACCAAAACCTGGAACAAAACATAAAAGGAGGGTGAGTATCCATATTCAGCACAGACACCCATACATCCAGGTAACTGACAATGCACAAGGCATTGGAGTCCACCCATGTGCAACTAACTGTAGGCAAGACCTCTGTACAGTCTGTAGCATGCTACAGACCACACTCTCACACACAGCCGTCCTGAAGACACTGGATAGTATGAATGTCCCACCAAATACCAAACAAGGTACCACAAATTACCACATAGGTGGTAAACCATTATGTATGGAAGGAGTAACCAGGGACCTAGGGACACAAGTGGACAGTAACCTGTTATGTGACACCCACATTGCCAGTGTGGCTAGGAAGACTGTCTACACTTGACACCGTATCGGGAAAGGATTCACATCTACGTCAACAGAGGTCATTGTGCCCCTATACTGTTCTCTTATCACACCCATAATCTAGTACAATGCCTCATATGGAATGTACCTTACCTGACACCTGCAGCAGTTAGAAAGACCTCAAAGGTACCTCACCAAGAGGATAAAGGGTCTCAAATATATGTCATATGCTGCCTGGCTGTAGACACCCCAGCTGAATGCAGTCACATACTGCTTACACAGAGGCATTGCATGCCTGTTGTAGAAGGCCATGCCCAACACAGGAGTAATGGACATGCTCCACCCCAGAAAACTCAAAGCCATCGGAGCTGTGAGATTGAGAGATGTCAACCTCAACAAATAATGAAATAGCATGTGCTGGTGGGACAGATACATAATCCAGAGGCTCCCCACACCCTGGACCAGAATCCCACTCCATGTTAGGCAGAGCCCCTCACTGACACTCTTCAACAGGAAACTTGCCAAGTGGATGGATGATTGTAGAGTTACACTGGGGGTCTTCACTGTGTCATGTCCAGACAGAGGCACAGCAAAGCAAATCATAAATGGCCATAATATTCACATAGCAAGGGGTGGCATAAGCCACACACACTCTGGCTAGGCTAACAAATGCCCTAGGGTGGATAGCCTAGTATGAACCTATGAACCTATGAAAATACAAATTGTACAGGACACTAAGGATAATCCCAAGGCTGTCACAACTGATGGTAGGAACCATGTTGGGAATTCACAGATATGCTCTGAATCACACAAATATCAGAAACACACACACATATTGCCAACATACATCCTGACAGGTGCAGTGCAACCCCCCCCCCCCCGAATGCAGAATATCTATCCCAGCAGACTGCTGGCCCCCTGACATTGCAGATGCTGAGGTAACAGCCAGCATCTACAAAGCAAAACACACAGCAGCAATGGTATGAGATGGTGTCCTGGGCTTAGTGCAACATGGACTCCAAGATGAATGGAATGCCAAATCACACTACTGCTCATTGTCAGCCTTACCACAGAATATGTACCCAAAGAGCAGTGTACAACAACAGTGGTCCTTCTCAACAAAGGTGTTGCCTGAATGGATACTGAAAACTACTACCCCAGAATCCTGAGAAGCTCGGTCTACACAGCTATAGAAAGGATCAGCATGTACCACAGACATAAAGATATTGGGGACCTACTGACACTGGACCCTACCCAGTGTGGCTTTCTTAAGTGCAGATCCTGCCCCTAAACATGTTTGACTCAATTGAAACAGTCATTAAGGTCATTGATGAGGGCAATGTGGTCCACACAGTGTAGCTGGACCTTGCAAAGGCTTCTATAGAATACCCTACGTGTTCATTATAGATAAGCTCACCAGCTTAAATATAAACCCCTATGTCAGTAGAGGGGTTGCAAATCAGACCAAGGACAGAACAGACATGGCCAGACATGCTGCAGCCATGTCAGACTACAAACCAGATATAACTGGCATCCCACAAGGCTTGGTCCTGGGATCTCCCTCGTCTGGTATATATGTCCCATAGGTACAGGCAAACATGGAAGGACTGTGTCTGAACATGGAAGGACTGTGTCTGAACATGTTTGCAGAGGACTACAAACTGCTCACCACATATGATCCACCAGCTGACACAAGCATCCCACAAAAGGGCCACATAGAAACAGACAACTGGTGCCATAGCCATGTCAGCAAGCTAATTGCAGAAATGTGTATAGTCAACCCCCATGGATATACAGTAAGTGCCCACCAATTACCACATAGATGTTAACCCATTATGTAGTTAACATGTAATGAGAGACCTGGGGACACAAGGTGATAGATATCCTGCACTGGACAAACATGTGCTGTAGTGTTTACAGAAACATACCATATACCCACCTAATCTTGAAGGTTGTCAGATCTAGATAAGGGGAGGTCATTGTGGCTCTGCAGTCATCCTTCATCAGCGGTACAATTGACTACAATAGCCCCTGTGGGATGTACCTCATCAGACACCTCCATCAACCGTAAAGTCCCCAACAGTACCTCACCAGGAGTATCAAAGAGCTTGCACAGATGCCATGTGTTGCCTGTGTTGCTGGTATCAATAAACATGCTGCACCTTGTACAATCTGAATGGCAGTGAGCTATGCACATGAGAGACCTGAACCCCATCACTGACTTACATAGGACAAGCTGTACTGCATGATCCATAACACAGAAGCCACCCCCACCCATGAGTGAACTCCCAGTACAGGCTACCCATAGAGTCACTTATCAATCTTCCTCAATAGGAATCTTGATGAGTGGATGGGAGATGGTAGCTTTATCCTGGGTATCACTGTCATGTCACAGGTAGACAGAGGCACAGTATACTAACCATGACATATGTCATGGCAAACTCCACTTACAATGTGTGTTGAAGGAAAACACACTCTCCAACTAGCATTAGACATGGACTAGGGCACATCGCTAGTGTTTGCAAATGTACACCTATGTTGTGGAATACACTACCAATGTTGGACAAGCCTGGTTTAAGTAGTTCATATCTGAACAGAATGCAACATGGTCAGATGTACACAACTGGCCCCTAACCAGGCTGTTGTGCTCACTATCGAAATGTAAAGCAGTGATAGCACTAAAGCCCAGGATACTGTCCACCACAGTCAAAGTACTACCAGTACACTATACAGTACTACAGTGTTAGGTCAGTGTGAAAGGATGTTGACAACTGTATGCAAAGTATCCCATGCAAACACTGCAGGCACAGTATAATCCTGTTGTGTTCACACGCAAAGCAGTTGTACAGTAACTACACAACATGACACACAACACACAACCATAAACGGGTGATATTTGTTGAAGTTCACACTCATCCACAAATGTGGTGGGCTGCAGAGTCCAACATATGGAATGCTCACACTGGGCATACTCACACACTTTGATAAATGAGACATATGTCAGACATCATGCCATGGGAAGGCTGAACTGGGCATGCTCACACACTTAGGCCAAATCACAGTTTAGCAGTTGGACACACATATCTGGTATTTTTACGTGTTATTCCAGGAACCAACCACATTACAGCAGTCTGCCCAGTGCACACAGTTAAATGACTACATAGACATACGTGATATAGTGGATCCCTCCCATATGCAAACATCTTACACAGATGCACAAGTTGTTCATACAAACAGGGAATGCTATGGCAATAAAGATGTGCAAACAGTCTATCAGCAACAAATAATGTGCATTTGACAATTAAACATATGGGTGTAGAGGTCAACACTAGGCTGTTTGCCCTAGGGAATGACAGCTTAGCCAGAGTGTGCTTGGCGTCTGCCTCCCCACAGGATGCACATTCCCCTTTCTAAACACCGATGATGTCAGCACCCTATAAGTACAGCAGGAGAAAAGAAACCTCCCAGTAATGCGAATAGCGCGCTCTGCTAATGCGTCCGTCACAAGTGTCATAACATAGTTAGGTAGGGGTTTGAATCCTGCAAATGGCAAGTGTGTGTGTTTGGCTGAGGGGGGTTAGTGTGTGTGCAATTGTGTGTGAGGGAAATGTCCCTTTTGGCAACTAGGAGAACAGACTACAGGATGCACGTTTCCCTTTCTAAACACTGATGATGTCAGCACCCTATAAGTACAGCAAGAGAAGGGAAACCTTCCAGTAATGCGAATATCACACTCTGCTAATGTGTCCATCTCGAGTGTCATAACATAGTCAGATAGGGGTTTGAATCCTACAATTGGCAAGTGTGTGTTTTTGGCTGAGGAGGGATTAGTGTGTGTGAGGAAAATGTCCCTTTTGGCAACTAGGTGAACAGACTACAGGATGCACATTTCCCTTTCTAAACACTGTTCATCTGAAGGCCATGGCTCTGGCACAAGTTGTCTGTTTCTATGATGCCCCTTTGGAAGATGCTTGTGTCGGCTGGAGAGTCGATTATGGTGGCCAGTTCGCAGTCATCTGCATATTTGGTCAGCCACAGTCTGTCCGTGTTGGCCTGTACCTCCAATAAATATATACCAAACAAGAGAGGTCCCAGGACTGAGCCTTGTGGGACACAACTCGTAACTGGTTTGGAGTCTGGCATGGCTCCAGCAATTCTAACCATGTGGGTTCTGTCCTTGAGCCACTGTGCAATCCATCTAGTGACATAGGGGCTTATATTTAAACTGGTGAGCTTCTCTAGAATGCCCAAGTGGGGTATTGTTGTGAAGGCTTTTGCGAGGTCCAGGTAGGCTGTGTGAACCAACTTCCCCTCGTCAATGGCCTTGGTGACTGTTTCAAAGAAATCAACCAGGTTAAACCTGGTAGTGCTGGTGTGCTCTCAGTAGCCCTGAACCAGGCATCTGTTACTGCACAGATATCGATGTTCTCCATGCCAAGGAGAGTTTCGGGTGCATGCATCTGGAGGTTTAGACTTCTGGCGTTGGGTAGCATTACTCTTAGTTTCTTATCCCTTGTGATACCTCTGAAGGTGGGTTTGTCATTTGAGCCTTCCTTAACATAGGCACTATGGGGTAGCAAGAGCCTTTGCCAATATCTGAAAGCCCAGGGGTGACAGGTGCAGGCCGTCCCTAGCGAAGCAGGTAGTTCAACAGAAGATGAATATGTGAAGGTGTAGTGCCTGTGATTAGTTAGCAGTAGCATATATGACTGCTCACGTGGACACATGCCAGGTAAGTCATATGCACTGTGTCACAGGCAATGTACATGTGAACAGGACAAACAGTGACATCCTGTCAAGTGGGACATGGACATACATATAGTAAGCTATGCAGATGGCACTAGGAGTCCACAGAAGCTCTACAACTATGCATTGCAGGTGTGAACAGTATTCCAGGGTAATTGCAAGCAAACATGCATGCAAACAAAGCTACAGTAAAGAGGGCTGCATGTAGTCCATTGTACAACAAAACAAGCTGTACCAGTTCCAGTAGGTAACACTGCAAATATGCAGGCACTATGCACATTTACATAGAAATACATGGGTCAGATGGCTAGGGTTCAGTCTCAGTGCACACAAGTGTACAGACCATGTACTGTCAGGATGTACAATAACTGGATGGAAACCCATGTGCTCATACCTGCAGTAATACACATGTCAAATAACAGACACTGAGCCTTCACTCAGTGGTTCCATACTTAGTAGGATGTATGCTTCCTGGCCTGCCACCACAGTATCCCTGACATATATGGGGACTCTCCCTCCTGTGACAGTTAGTTTTGTGTGTTGGGGCTGTCTAGCATGGTATGAGATGTGAGCATGCAGTGCTAGGGTGCTCCTGTGTGTCCTGTACCAGTCGTGTAGTACTGCACACATATCAGCATCCTCAAACATCTGCATTGCAGAGTCCAGTGTGGGCAACATGCCACTTGCAATTTACATGTCCATCATTGCGTATTACTACATTTATTACCTTATCCCCTATGCTACCTATGTATGTAGCCTTCTGTTGACATCATTCCCACCAGTATGCCAACATGTGCAGATGATACACTATGGTACTTACCATGGGTGTAGACAACAGTACATGACAATCACGCACTTACTGCATCAGGCATGCTGTGATATACCCACAATTAATTCAGCACACAGTACTGTTAACAACATGATACTATTACTGCACATCTATGTGGTCACCCTGTGCATCAGCAACATGTTAACCTGTACCTGCACAGTTGTTGCAGATTGCAGGAGGTGGCACAGTTTCATCATATGCACAGGGTGCGAACTTGGTATGCCTGAGTCAGCCACCGATACCACCAATTTGACATATATGTGTATGTGTGTTGGTGAGGGACAGCAGTAGAAGGTGGGGCAATGTTGATGCAGTGTGTGCGTGTATGCGGTAGCCCTAGGTGTTGTCAATTCGCATGTGTGTATGGATGCACACAGTTCCACCTCATGGCTGCCATATACTGGTGTTTGTGGACAGCCACAGACTGTACCTGCCAGGTCATACAGATCAGTGTCTCTGGCCACGGACACGGTACCTGTGCCTTGCAGGGGTGCTACAGACCGTATCCGGTACCAACCCAAACTGGGTACTGTCATCAGAAGCAGGTGTTCGTTGACTGGACACAGATCCCTGTTGGGCCTGGCCAGAGCCACGTGCACGTGGTCTCCTGGGGCGGTCTGATGACAGCACAGACCCAGCATTGCTGGGGCTGCTGCTGGCACTACTGGGGCGGCCGTGGCCCTGTTGTCGTCCGCAACAACTGCCAGCTGCTGCTGTTGCTGGCATACGGCCACGTCGATGCCTCATCCGCCCACCATCGCCCTGGCTCATGGACATGTAGTTGTGGAACCAGTCTAATATGTCCCCACAATGTCTGTCTATGACATCGGTGAAATCACGGATGGCAGCCGCAATGTCACGCATACTGTCAGTCATGGCTGTGCAACATGCTGTCAGCTTCCTCAGACCCTGTCTGGTGTACCGTTCCATACGTGACTGTGCCTGCATGACAGCCCGAAACATAGCTGAGGTTGTAAGACCTCTGTGGGCATGTCTGACAGGGGCAGTACGCCCACGGATGCTCCCACGAGAACCCCTGGACATCTGTCTGTGTGGTACCATCTCTGGGCCATGCCCATGGCTGCTGTGTGGGGAGGCATGTGCCACAGATTCCACATTACCCTGGTCAATGCCCACTGTATGCTGTCCATCACCTAGGGACATTGGTGACAAAGGGTGTATTGGCAGGATAACTGTGCACATTGATGGGGTCGACAGCTGTGTACTGTCAATTGGCTGACCAATGGCGGACCCTGGCATACCTTCCTGTGCCATTACACAGATGTCATCATTATCAGTACCCACGGCACCTGATTCAGGTTCCCTGCTACATGACACCAGAGCAGCACCAGAACCTGTGGGAGGGAAACAGGAAACACAGTTTACAATGTCTACACATTACCAGTGATGCACAGGTGCACACATGCACAGGTGCACACATGCACACGTGCACAGGTGCACACATGCACACGTGCACAGGTGCACACGTGCACACAGTTTCACACAATTGTACAGTACTCAGTATGTGTGATATCAACACACAGACACACCTACATGCATACAAAGAGCGCTACTAAGTGAGCCAAATAGTACTATTACTATCAAGACTATTACAGGAATTGTTAATACACACTCACCAGCATGGATAGGCTGCATTGCTGTTATACCAGAGGGATCTGCAGACGTGAAGAAACTAATGTCAGTGGGCACAACTGTGCCATTGTTACTGAGTATGATACAGGTCAGTAGTACAACAGTCGCCTTTCACAGGTCAGCTGGATATCACACTTGCACATTAAATACTATGGTGACAGCTACAAACCAAGGACATACCTCACACATGCATTAACTACCAGTGTACACAACAGTCAACTATACATATGGTATATTACCTGCACGTTCACTGTCCTGCTGCTGCGTGGCTCCAGCTCCATCATAATGCATGTCTGCTGCTGTTGTTGTTGCTGGCGGACTGGAGCCACTACACTCATGAGTAGTCCCTCCAGTCTGGTGAGTGGGGGATATGTAGCCACCCCACCACCTGTGGCGACCTGTTGCCTGTGGATATCCGACGCACGCTGATGGACATGTCTGATTAGATCACTGCAGTGATGTTGTACCTGCTCATATGTCCTATTATGCGTGCCTATGTCATTTACCCGATGGACAAGGTCTTGCCACAGTGCAGCCCTCTCCTGCTGATTCTGGCTGGTGCGGGGAGTATTGCATAATCCCGCACCAGGCTCTGGTGTATCTCCTCATCCTCAGCTGTGGAGTAAGTGGGATTCCGCGGGTGGACCATGTACCTGAGAAAGAAAATAATCTGATATCAGCAATATATGTCAGCAGAATTTGGCACACATACTACACATGCTACTCAACTGTTATGATACAACATATCTCACGTATGTAGCATCTGTCTATTGGTGGATACACATGTAAATGGCCAGGTATCAGTGCTCAGCCAGCAACTGTGCAACAGTACCTGGCACACTCCATATGACATACTACCAAACCCCAGCAGTCAGAACACTGATTCAGGTCAAGAGCACCTCCTCACTCGGGGGTTTGTATCTAGGTACTGTATGGCCTACATCATCAACTACTGTGAGCTGACCACACACTGATTGCCCTGGGTATACATATCCCACCTCCACCACCAGCACAAACGACTATAGTGAATAACATTACAGATGCAAACTTTACACTTTGTAACAGTGACATGGTATCCTTTCAGCCCACTGGGCCAGTGGCAGATACAACCCACAATGCTGACCCCTACACAGTTGCTTTCTACAGACATCTCCGAGAATGCATGGATCATGCAATCCCATATATGACCAAGACACTCTCCACAAAGGGACAGCATCCTGTCTGGTGGACCCCAGCCATAGACAGATTGTATTACAGAAGATGGAAGCTACTGCAAGACCGAGCATAATTCCATAAAGGGAGGGCATGTCTGAGTAGCACTAGTAAGGATCTATTTTCCATCATATAAACATCCATGGGCAACTTTGAGAGGGAAATCAAGAGGGACACTACAGATAACCAGAAGGCCTTCTTCAGTTATGTTAGCAACCTGGTCAGGATCCATCCTCTATGCCCATAGTTAGTACACAACAACAAATATTTCACTGACACCACAGATATTGACAACATTGTGGCAGACAGGTTTAGTGCAGGTGTCACCCCGCCCTCTCCCACAAAATAAGACCTAGTTATCCCAGCTGACTGTAACCTCCCTGTCATCACAGATGTCCAGGTGAGAGCCACCCTCAGGACAGCAGAATACACAACATGAATGGGACCTGATGGTATCCCCAGTTGCATGCTACATAAACTCTGACAGGAGCTAAACACACATATAGAAGTGCTATGTAACACTAGCCTGACTACAGGATATGTACCTGTATACTGGCGCACAGCAGCAGTGGTTCCACTCCACGAAGGAGGCACCTCAACATACCAATACAATACAACACAATACATTACATTACAATACAATACTATACAATATGCTATTGCCCCTGGGACTACAGCAGCGTACTGTTCTGCTACCCTGACCATTGTGACACATGTGGTGTGATGGTACCTGCTGCTGTCACACAGTTACACAGGGTGACTCATATTGTATATTACCTATCTGATTAACATTCAGCAGGGGTATGTGTGACATGTACTCATGGGGAGTCTTGCTTCTTAACACTGTGTGGTTTATTGCAGGGTATGTCTTATCTGTGGGTAGGAACTTTTACCTCCACATGTGCACTCTATTGCAGTGGCACGGACGACACACAGCAGTCATTTAAGTTGTGGATGGTGTGAGGTGTTACTGTGGTTGTTGGACATCTGTCATGGGTGTGACTTACATATGTAAATCCGGGAGTGGTAACCTCTATGTGTATATATTGATGCACATATATTGCTATAGATGTGGAGAGGGGGGGACACAGAGGGGGTGAGAGTGACAGAGGGGGTGGGACAGGCTGTGTTTAAGGTCGTCATATACAGTCATACCTGTAGATAGTCAGATCAGTCTGTCTATGTATATGTATCTACATATATCTATATCTGTATGTGTGCATGACATATATATGTTTGTACAATATTCTATCTACATCTGTCTGTGTATTCCTACATCTCTCTCTCTATGTATGTGTGTGTGTATATATATATATATATATATATATATATATATATATACACACACACACACACATACATACATATGTTGACATACATACGTATCCATATGATAGACAGGTATATCAACATGTTTGTCTACCATACTGTATACACACACTAACATACTGCTAAACATACATAACTGTGAAACCTACTTTGTACATGGCACTACAACCTACAATCAACCAACATTGATATGTGCACATAGATGCTCTCACATACAAATGTATGTACAGCCTTCACTGATAGTTGCTGTATTTCCCCTGCCCTTTACACATCTTCATATACATATGGATACAGACCAATGACACATATGGAGGGTTCACAGTATGTAGACCTTTATAGTATTACTTTACATTACCTGTGTTTGTCACAGCTGCTTGTGTTGTCGTCTGGTTCTCTGTCCTGCTGCTCCACTTCCCAGTTGTCAGCTTTCAGGTGGCTGTTGCTGAACAATTTGTTTGTGTCTGCTTAATTGCAATTTTCTCTGTCTCTCTCTCTCTCTGTCTGTCTGTCTCTCACATCCTTCTCAGGGTGCAATGAAAGTATTGCATGTGTGGACTGGGAGTACAGCATACTTTTGTAGGTATCTGCATATGCCCATGTGATGGCCTGTGCACCAATTGTTAGCCAGCATTTGCTAATTGCATGCAGCCAGTTGTGTACTGATTGCAGTTCTCACTGTGATTTCAGAACAGTGCTATAAAAAGGTATGTGAGATAGGCGTAGCCCTTTCAGATTTTAAGGGCAGGGACCATGCTGTTATGCTGTGGACAATTTTCTGTGAGTGTAAAGGTTGGTATCTCTCTCATATTTCCAGGTGTTTTGTAGATTAACATTCCTCCAGTTTCCTGTACTAACTGTGTATGTACACTGACACCTACAACTACTACTACTGTTAATGTGTGTGTGTGTGTGTGTGTGTGTGTGTGTGTGTGTGTGTGCTTTCCTTTCACTTTTGCTTGCACTTTGTTGCTAAGGCTTCAATATTTGCCCTTTACAGTCACTACTTTTATGCCTGCTAGGTGTCCTGACTGTAGTGTGCTGCTGTAGCTTTCCTATTTTCCATGTACATTCACACCTTGGAATGCTTGCTATATCTGCTAGGGTGTTACAGCATGCAGTGTGGTCTGGCCATGGTGTGGACCTTGACATCTATTAGGGTATTTGAGTATGCTGCTGAGCAGGCCCCAGAGACTTTCAGGTTCATCTGTTATCTGCCTCATGGAATGGTACATATCAGTGGGGTACACCCATTAAAATGTCTGGTATGCTGCAGTTGTGACTGTGGGTTAGCATGAGCATATGTATTACTACACTTTTTCTGCCATGCAAGTGGTGAATACTTTCAGGACTCCATAGTTACCATTGCATGTGTTACACCTTTCTGCCTACTGTTTGTACATTTCACATGGAGTCTGTGGGGCATCCCTGTAAGTCATTCACTGTTGCTATGTCTAGGCTCTTAACTATTAAAATATGGTGGTGTCAGACCCGTCATGTGTACAGATATTTGCAGGTTGTCCACATTTCTGCCTCATATTTTGGTCAATATCTCATGCACACCTTTTTCTGGCAAATCACTCTGGGCTCAAGTCAGAATATGGTGACAAACATTCAAGTTTCAGACTTCATACCCTTCCAAACATCCCACAAAGTGCAGACCCTGTTACTCTCTGAACTGTCTGCGTTTGTTGTAACATTATTTGTAATGTGTCCCTGGTTTTGGGCCTTTGCTCCACATATTTTATTACTTGGTCCAGATGTGTTCCTGTAAGAGGTTGTGGGGTATGGGCAGTGATTATCCTGCTGTGAGTATGTGTGTGGCTTGCAAGGTGCTATAGTGACATTATTACCTACTAGCTACCAACTAGCAAGGCTGTTTCTGTTCACACACTACTATTATGGAAATCCACTAGTTTTGATAGTAATTCTAAATGGCATGCTTTGTGTACTACACATCTATATTCCCTTTACATTCATTCCTACTATTACATGATATATTTATTTTAGCACAATGTTCTTGTATAAGAGTCATGGCTTAGTGGTAAGTCATGCAGACTGCTGTTTCCAAGGTCCTGGGTTTGGGACTGCCAGTGGGATTTTATTTTGCTTCTGAACTGACTACAAGACCTGTCAATCAAAGTGACTAAGGCACTTTTAAGCAGTTGCAACCGGGTTAGCGCTGGTTTGCGCAGAGCTCACGCATGCGCACTGGCGTTTAGCTCCACGCACACAAGCGCACACCCGCTTACAACCACTTAAACGTGCTTACTCTTGCGCACACCCGCGCTATTTTCTTTGAAAGAAAAGAAAATGGGGAGACAGGAAAGTGGTGAAAAAGGGGTCACAAAGAGGGTAAGACAGTAGGGAAACAAGCTTGGGATGTGCATGAGGGATGTAGGTAAGGCCCATAGCTGCCCATTTCTTCATCAGCAACAGCTGTGCATATGTATGTAATTTGGTGTGACATTTGAAACCTTCCACCCCTGAGAGAGGTGTCAGGACAACAATAATACTTGTTGTACAGCCAATTGTAATTGATAGGTTCCATGTCCAGCAGACATGTGCGGAATGGGCAGCTATGTATGGGGCGTAATTTTTTTGTGGGTACAGAGTGCCCTTTTTTTTTTTTTTTTCAGGTGAGAGTGGTATGTCAGGTGAAGGAAGTCTGTACAGCTGGGGAGGTAGGTTGGGTAGGTAAACAGACAAGACAGACAAGACGCATATAGGGGCTTGGTATGACACGTGTGGGGGGGTTACGCAATTGACGGGGACGGAGGTTTGGATATCCAGAGCCCATGAGCCCACAGATGGCAACAGTGGAACTGATATCCCCACCCATAGGCAGTTGCCACTGTTCCTTCACTGCCCAGGACGGGGCTGTGCTGGGGGCTGTGTAGGCGGGGCAACAGGCATGCCCGTTAGTTGCGCCACCCCTGCCTCGAGCTGGCGTAGGGGCTCGAGAACAGAGTCCCGAATCTCCCTACGCACCACAGTCTGGACACTACGGAGGGTGAGTGGTGGTTCTCCTCCGGCTACACTTGCAGAGGGGGGGCGAGCCCCATCCCCTGCAGCACTTCCACCCGCAGGTGGCACAGGGCCACCGGAGGAGGGTCCGGACTCGGCACTAGTGCCAGGTGCACTCGCCAGCTGAGGTGGGAGAGGTGGGTCCGCTGGAACCCGCCTTCCCTGTCGTCCTATGTTTTGCATTATGTCATGACAGTTTGGGTTAGTGACATATAATACCATTCACAATTAGTTGTAACAGCATGCATTAGTATTCCCATTAACCAAACACCCAGATATTCACACCATTGAACAGCGTGCATAACACATGCATAATTTGAACAGAAATACACAGTCCAACAACATGCAGGGTTAATTGATGGCAACAGGCCATCAGGTGTGGATGTATGAACAGGGCAGATGCATCAACGGACATGCAAATATATATGACCCAACAGGACAAACGTCCAGGGGTGTTAATTGTGATTGCACATACCATTTTCACGTGGAATGGGTTATATGTGGTTATAGGGTGGGGTAAAGAAAGTAATATTAACACCTTCGAATAACAATACATATGCTGTACATTTCTTATAGCTGCAGTTATATACACACTACTGTTCTAACTACAGTTTCCTATATGATAACTATTTCAACTTGGTGATAGGACTGTTACTGCAACATCAATATACATTTTATGGTTCTTCATACACATTCATATCTAGCTTTGTTCAGCTACATCATCCTGCTACATTTGCTTTATATAGCTGTAGAGAAGTGTGGATGTTTGGTATATCAGACAATCATCATATCTGCATATTGCAGACTGAGAGCAACATATCCAGATTTTGGGATACACATTCCAGATGCAGCAACACTTTGAACAGATTTTGCTGTTTGGTTTTGAATCTCACATGCATTTCATTCTGTCTTGACTGCAGTATACTTTATTCAGGGGTTATTACTACTGTATTGCTGGATTCATGACACTTTCTCTCACACACTCTCACTTGCTTTCATTTTACTATTCAGGATGGTACTTCTAGACTTTATTGACATGTTTTACCAGTAGTTATTACAATCCTTTCCAGCAGTCTCACTTCTGTCATGTTTCAGTATTTCCACAGGGATATATTTCACACATGTGATTTCATCATCTTCTGCAGCTATACTTTTCAGCCTGCTGCAGGTTGTGTACTTTTTTCTTACAGGTAGGGCATTTTTATTTCAGAATATATGTCAGACAGTTTCATTTTTTGGTTTAACTTACAGGCTGAAACACACTTTTGTAATCAAGCAATACTTGCATACACTTTCACACTGTTACTTGCAGATTTTATTCCTTACTGACTACACTGCACTCTTTTGCTGACTGCCATACTTTTATATTTCTTTACAGTTACTGGTAGTGGATTACTGACCTGCCTGGTGGCGCAACCACACCAGCCTATCGCCATAGGCTCTGCGGTTCGCAGAACGGACACCTGCAGCTGTAATATAAATGAAGTAATATTGGAATACACATCTCCATAATATCAGCTAGTTTAATTTCTTACATACATAATTAAATGTTACTTACTCAGTAGTGGGGCGTTGGGTGTTTGCCGGGCCTCCTGGATCCAAAGATTCAGTTGGTCCTGCTTGCGTCTCTTCAGGTCCGCATGGTGGTGACAGACCTGCTCACCAGTCCTTGGAATCCCTGTGGCACTGGTGAGATCATGAGCCAACCGGTCCCACGCCTCGGCCCTGTATGCTCCCCAGAGGACCTGGCCCTGCATGAGTTGGGTCTCATGGTTATGGACTAGGAGCCAGACCATGTACCTGGACTCCTCAACACCCCACCTCTGTGCTCGGAAGCAACTACCCTCTCCTACTCCTGTCATTCTGCCTGCAGGTCAGTTCTACAATCGTTTATGCTGTGTATTCCCGCCTATGGGGCTTATATAGTCCGTTTTTCCCGCACATATCTGTGATTGGCCATTTTGGAATTGTATCAACTTCAGTAAACCTGCATTGTCATGCTCCAGTTTGTATTCATTCCTATATATTAGCTATTACTGCATTTCTAGGTACTGCTGTCATGGCTTAGTGGTTTGGTACCTTGATTATAGTGTATAGTATCCTGGGTTCGAACCTGGCCACTGCTTTTTATTTTTCATGACTGTCTAGACATGCTGAGGGGTGTGTCTGTGTAAAGGCAGTTTTGATACGACTTGCTCAACGTTGCCTGTCGGTTAGCTCATTTGCGCGATGCGCAGCTCCGCGCAAACGGGATACGCTGGTTTAAGCCTCATTTGGCTATCGGCACGCATATTACGCTCAGCTCAGTTAGGGGCACATAGATTTAGCATGTTAGACCACTGCTTAGCTATGGGCACTCATTTTGCACCAGTTAAACCACTGCTCATCTACGGGCACATGCACTCACTCTGTTAAACTGTAGCTCAGCTATGAGCACATCTGGCATTTTTTCTTCTTTTGTTACCTCACATGTCTTCAATATAAATGGGCTATTTCATTACATTTTACATAAATTGTGGTTTTATGTGTACATATTTGTCAGGGACTTGTTTCCTGCTTATTTTGAGAAAAAAAAAATGGTGTTGTGGGGGCTCGAACCATGAATGCCTGCTCTTCAGCCAACATCTCTACCGCTACGCTATTGCTTCCTGGCTTATTTTGCATATTTAGTTCTTATATGCTTTCCCACTGACTGCTAACTGTAGCTGCGCTTACGGCACGCCAGCAAATGAGCACACTCACGGTTAAACATCTTTACAATTTAAAAAAAATATATAACATGTTCATTTATATATATTTTATGTTCATAGTCTGTGGGGGCATGTGTTGTGTTGTGTTTATTCACATTTCCGTGGACTCTGTTGTGGGTGTTTACTTTGGGCACTTTTACACTTCTGGGGGCGTGTCCGCTTGCAGGGCTCAGCCTATGGACATGCCCCCTACTGTCTTACACGGACCGTGTTAGACTTTAGGTGTGATTCAGCATGCTCTCATGAATATGCAAAGCATGCTGACATCACTCTGTTTAACTGCAGCCTCCATGTAAGAGTTATAACTCTTACACGGAGGCTTTGTGAATCCTTGCCAATCTCTATCAATTCCCCCTGTTTAATTAAACCAAGAAAATTGTAAGACAATTTACAACAGAATACAATCTTTAGTACTTTAAATCTCTTGGTGTGTTGTAACATACGAATCCCTTGAATCCAGTGCCATTTCTTCAAAGAGTGTTACGTTACCAATGTCACTTGATTAATACTTTTATTAACACAAATTTTATAATGACGATAAGAGTAATTAATGCGGAAATTATAGTACCCCACCATAGACATATAGCCATTATTACTTATCTATTTTTAACTGCATTTATGCTTTCTTAAGCAAGTTGTTAGCCTTGCAGTTGCACACAAGCATTTATTTTAAAATCTTGTCAAGTTAACCCTTGCTTTACAAGGCAAAACCTTGTATTAGAAACAAGCATATTTCTTTTGCATTGCATAACTTCATTATTGCTTTGGGAAAATAATATTTACAGGAAAATGTGATCTTCTGTACTTTATAGCCTTTCTTTACTGTTAACAACAGTTACTTGTTTGACAGTTTTAACACATCTCCTCTGCTATATCTGAAATAGCTCCATAAATTGCATTTGCTATCAACTTTGTAACAAATCCATATTGCCTTAGTGGCACCATACCAGTGAAAATTTTTCAGCTCCTGAAATAGCACCATTTCTTATGTCTGTTTCCCTATTTTTTTATAATGAACCTCCTTCTTTTTCTGGTGATTTTTTTACCATGTCCTTTGGTAATGTGCGAGTAATTCTCATTATTGGAACTGCATACTTTATGTAACAGAATTTTTCCTTTCATCTCTTCCTTAAAAGAAGAATTGCGTGTTAACTCCCATGCTGATTTTATTTTATACTCGAGCTTTTTTACATGACCGTAGTTCTTTTGAAAACAGAGTATCCCTTTTTCTGTTTTCAACAACTGTAACTGTTTGTTGTTTTTTTTTTTTTTTTTTTAATGGCTGATTGTTTAACAACTCTATTTTTATAAGATTCTTTAAACATAAAACCTGTATGTGTAACCGCTACAGGGACAGCATGTAATGGCATTTTTCCTCTGTAAGGAATGTGGCTAAAACCCAACAATTTGACTTGTTAGATGCCTTTGCAAACACATTTTGCATGTCTAAAAATATATTGAAATCGGGTATCCAATCGTGATGTCCCTGTTCTCATGATCTATTATATCTGAGTATCTCTCCCCATTTTTTCTTTGCAACTGTTTTATTTGCATTGCCTTGTATGTACATTTTTTTGATTGCCTTGTTCTGTCTATAGATTGTTATAGAAACAAATTTAATCTTTCTAAGACTGTTAACAGACTGTTACTGTACTGATACTGTTTGTTATTAACTTACACTGATTTTTATGAACTAACATGGTGTGCTGCTTTTGCTTGGATTTTCATTAGCTGAAAAATGCTATTTGTCTAAGTTTTTATTAAGTTTTTTAATGACTGTGTACTTTACTACCTGTATGTATTGCTGTGTATTATTACCCGGATGGCAGTTGCACCAGTTTGCCTAATTATGTTTTTGCTGTATTTGTTTATAAGACTGTTTGCTGTTATTACTATTTTTACGAGCATTTATCCTGTTTGCTGTATGCATAAGCTGCTTTTGGAGACGTACTGTACTTTTAATGTGTGTGTGTGTGTGTGTGTGTGTGTGTGTGTGGGGGGGGCTTGACCCTCTCTTGTTTACTATAGAACCTTTTGTTATTCAGGATTTGTCATAGGTACTGCCTTAAATGTGACTCCATTTCCAGACGTAGATCTGGACTTGCATAACCAACATTTTATTGCATTGTTTAGTTTTGCATATACCATTTGCATTACTGTAAAATGTATTTACTGTATTTCTATTAACTTTAACTTTACACTGTATCTGTATTAACTTTACTTTGTGTCTGTATGGCTGTAGGTTATTTGTGTTTATTCTGAATCTGTCCTAGCTTATTAAACCAGTAAAGTAATATTTATTTTTCTGTCTTTTCCTGTCTTCTTTGTTTAATTAATTAACATTGAGTTTTGTATACTAACAATGTCTTTTATTGTTTTAAAAGATCCCTGTACTTTGCTGCCAACTGATAACCTGTGTTTTGTTAATTTATTCATAGGTTCATAGGTTCATACTAGGCTATATGCCCTAGGGCATTTATAAGCCTAGCCAGAATTTGTTTGGCTTTCGCCACCCATTTTAAATTTATTTTGCTATGCCCTTTTTCGAGGTTAGTGTACTGTGCCTCTGTCTAACAGTGACACAGAAGTTTAATGCCCATTGCCTGCCATGATCTGGGTTTTCTGTGTATTCCATAGGGTATACTTTATTTTTATGTATCCCTCTGTGTTTGTTCCTGTGACTGATTGTCCCTTAATGTATGTGACTTTCCTTCCATCTTTTGTAATATGGACAATTCTGTTTATTGTGGCCTATTTTCTTACAAGTAAAACATATCGCCTGTTTTTCTGAACTTTGTCGTGTATCTGTCTGTAACCCTGGTGGAGCAGAAGCTGCTCGTGTTCCCCGTGTTTGGTTTTTCATCAGACCATGTATTACATCCCCTTCCTTTCCCCACGTAGTCTACAAGCTGTTTTTGCACATTTTCTATGTGCATCTGCAATACTGCATACTAATTTTAAACTGTCTAGCACTCTGGCTTAATGTCTGAGTCTGTATTTGTTTGTCAGGTGGAAACTGATTTTAAAGCTACATATGCGTTTTACAGAATGTCATTAGCTGTCTGACCGAACTGCTTTAACATAACATCTTGCCTGACTAAAACATTATTTTGTTTTTTCCTGTCATGTTATTTAGACTGTCTGATCATTTTTAAATCGTTTTAAACTGGCATTACCTTGTCTGTGTGTTTATGTGAGTCTAGACACTGACCATTTTCAGCTGCTTGCTTTACTTTGACATTTGCTAAAGCATTTACTGTAGCCTTATTTGTATTATATTTTTTATGTGCTTTGATTTTGACAATACTAAACTTTCCCTGTAAATCATTTTGGGAATCAATGCCTGTAACTCCAGTAGTACTGGAGCATGTTTTAGGAGTTTGCCAACACTGTTGATGAATCCCTTTCTGACCCAAACTGGCATGTATAAATGCAAAAAAAAAAAAATTAAATAAAGCATTATTTGAAATTGACCACACAGTGTATGTCAACCATTGTTTAAATGCCAGCATATTGAAACAATTTTTTTTTTCTTGCCACTGCGTCAGAATCTGTAATAAACAAGACTATTAATATATATCAGCAGGAGTTATTTTTGCTGAACCCTGCCCAATGTAAACCTTGCTGGGTTTTTTTAACTGTTTTGTTAGATTAACCTCTGTAGTTTGTGCCCTTAGTAAATGTTTGAAAAGCTGTGAAAACCTTTTCTTTAAAAGGTTATTATTGATAGCACACTGTACTAGGTTAGAACTTTCTTATTTTTGTGCATTTGCAATATTTACTATAAATAACATTTTTATGTAGTCTATTACATTACTATTACTAATAAAAAAAATTGCATACACTTGTACTGTATGAGATTTAGCGGACTGCAGAAGGTACATTTAACTGTTGTATATGTGAAGAACTAACAATGCTAGAATGAAACAGATTTATCAGAATAGGATATATCTTATGGTATGGCTTACATACTAGACCCCTGTGACAAGATGGACAGAAGTTTGGAAAGTTATTTACACATAAAAAACTGTCTTTATGAATTGCTGTATGTTTTATGTATGGCTTGTAGGCATTTATACATTTACAAACACAACTGTTATCTAATGACCTGAACATTAAACATTTTAGATTTACTTTTTATGTCTGACACAGAAGGTTTAAACCATGTAAATTTATATATACAATATGTGGGCACTGTACTGTCTGTACTTGCATCTATGTTATAACTGTGAAGAATTTACTGTATTTTGCATAGATGACAAACAGGTGATCAGGCTGAAGTCACTTAGAAGACACGGTGTCCTTCAACAGACTAATTGATGGTGGAATGTCGCAGGACAGCTTCTACGGCGTCACACACTGTATTCACAAAAGTATTGGAATTGTTGATCTGTTAAAGCACTGGAACTGTCAAACTGTTGAACTGACGTTGTAAATAGTAGGGCCCCTCTGTAATATTAACTGTTGGTAACAGATATAAGGTCATAGCCACTGGCTTAGGCTCACCACTGAAAGAAATGTCTACAAGTTGACCAGACAAACATCATACTACTGTATCGGTTATTCTTTATTTGTATTGGAACAAATTCTTGCCAAACAATTCAGTCTTTCAGAGTTATTTCAGTTCAATTATAACATGGCTAGACACTTGAAAAGACTGATGCACCCTCAGTCCAAGAACGTCACCAAAGCGTGAAACGCACTGTCCAGTTTATATACTCATTTCAACCAATGTTATTTTTAATGTCCTTGTGACTTGTTCTTCTGGTTTCTGTCTGTCATGAAAAAGTCCATGGTTATGTCCTTTTTTGGTCCTTGCTGTATCTGAAGACTTTACAAAAAGTTTTTCCATGTCATCTTTGCGTCACTTGAACTTATTTCATTTATTTCTGCATCTGAAAGCTAAAAGAAAGTCAACTTCCTTTTTCTATAACAGTATGCCTTTACAGTAAGCCCACAGCTAATATGTTATTAATATCTAAGCTGAACATGTGCAAGAAGTAACTGTTCTTGCAAAGCAAGCCATATTATTTTGAAAACTGCTGTTTGGCCTTGCACATTTCCTTCACTGTACACAGTATAATTATGGGGAAAACATTTTAAATTATATAATTTCTATCAGCCGCAGCACACACTTTGGGAACCCCTGGGATAGGTGCAAACATATGCCAGACAGACAAGCCTGTACTTACAGGTACCATATAAGCTGAGAGTGAGGCACATATAATATGTGGCAGATGATGCTAGATATGCTGTATTGCCCTGGTTGAGGACCCTTCTATGAAACCGTAAGACCATGCAGGAAGTGTCCTGTCATACAGCCAGTGCAGAAACCCAGAACAAGGTGGAACAGGTATTTGGACTATGGAATGGATGCTTCTAAGGTTTTGACACCTCAGGCGGCACACTGCCATATTGGCCAGACATAAACAGCAAGGTATTTGTGAGTGTCAGGTTCTACAGCATGGTATTGTGGAACCAAATGGAGCAGCAGTTAAATACAAGGTCATACAAGTTGCAGACACAGAACGGTATGATGGAGAGTCAGGAGAGGACCATAGAGCAGCAGAACCTCTGCCAATGCAGTTGCAGTACATTGTAACACTGACAGTGACGATGTCTGGTCCACAGCTGTGGGCCATGACACAGACAACATAGAATGAAGTTATGCATGCAGCATTGTACCTAGGTTATGCATGGCAGTGCAAAACATTAGCTGTACTGTACATCAGACATCATACCCACACAGGCTAGGGGGGTTGAGCAGGATGTTTCATCACTGACACTGAGACAAGTGATTGTGACATTATAATGTGGAAGTAGGGTCATAGGAGGTGAACACAATAGCCGTGTACTCAAAGAAATTGTGAAATCGAGGATGATGTCCTCTAATTGTGGGGTTGGGCTACTATGATATGACCATTACTGGTGTCTGTTGTGTTGGCTTGTGGTGTATGGACTAGATCTGGTGTGTAGCAGGGAAGGGATAGAACTATGAGACCATATGCATGCACCTAATGAGATGTCCCATATGATGAATCTAAGAAGCAGTATTGCCAATGACCTGCATGAAGCTTGTGATGAGGGGTGAGGTTGTTTGCTGCCAGGAGATACTGATGCCATCTCACCAATGGTTTGAGTAGACTGTTGTGGGACAGCCTTTGCTTAACCACCTCACGTCTGGAGTCTCCCATTCCCATGGATTGCATAACCTGTGTAAGTAGATTGGATGTCAGTTGCAGTGTTGCTTATATGCTCCTGTGGAGCTAATATTTGCCACATAAATCTCAGCAGCTGTGTTGCCTCCCTGTACACTTAGGCCAAACAACAGCTGCACAGTGGCTTATCACAAGTTGTGGAGCATACTTCCTGTCTCCACAGTGCTGTGTGTAGAAGTAATCATCTGTACCTGTATCACTAAGCTGCACATCTACTGGTTGATTGTGTCATCAGGAACAGTCCTAGAATTCTGGCTGCGCTCCCCCCCCACCGAAGTCTTTCCCTTATGGTGGGTATTAGACAATGTTAGTATACGATGATAATGTGGGCTGGAGAAACAATATGAGCATGTGTGAGACTGTCCATTACAGGATGTCTGTCATTCCCTAATGAGACTGTGTTAAACCAATACATCTACTGTGGCATCTGTTATAGTGTATTTGAGTGATCCTTTCCCTCTTCATTGTTGCAAACATTACCATGCTGTCATATGTCACCTTTGTGTCATTGTAGTTACCACAGGTGCCCTGCTGATGTGCTGTATCCTCTGCTGGTGGAACCTGTGAAAGCATGAAAACACTTGACGCCATTTTCAGCCTGCACACACACGCGCACACACACACACGCATGCACACACACACACACACACACACACACACACACACACACACACACATGCACACGACTCCATATCCCATGTGGCTTGCATAGTGGTACAGAGAGAGCAGCATTATAGAATGTTCTGGAAGGCATATGTTGTTGAGCAGGTTGTTGCATTTGCAGACCAGAGATTCCTGGAAGGACAGATATGTGGGTGGCCTTGGTAAGCCATCCTTTCAGTCATGTAGTGGTTTGTGCAATAGTGCATTATAATGAGCATTACTAGTTTGGGGCTTCCCTTTCTGACACTTGAGTGATTGGTGCCAGACCTACTCCCACATCTAAGCCACACTGAAGTGTTGAGGGGTTGATCTCCTAGAGGACACGTGATATCAAAATCTCCTTTAACTCTGTCAGCTGCTTTTGTATTTGTGATCCACCTCCTGGTGGGCCTGTCTGTTGCTGTGTGCTCCACTCCATATTTTTTGCATGGAGTGTCATATCTGTAACTTCACCTCGCATCTGTTGGGGGGGGACCTATTATAGCCACCCAAATCATTCATATCCTGCACCAGTCCCACACAGACATGGTTATAGTACTGCTTGTCTGCAACACCTTTGTCCTGGAAGTCCATGCTATGTGCAGAGAAGCCTTGCAGTTGCAGTTCATTCTCTTGGCTAGTGAACATTTCTAGGCATTGCTCTCCTTGGGGGCAATGGCATTACTTGTACACCTGAGAGCAAAACTTGTCATTCAGTTTTTGTATATACTACTGTGTGGCGTGCACATGATTATGACCATGGTCTTCCACCCTTTTATGGACGTGGTTAACATCTGTAGT
This sequence comes from Protopterus annectens, assembly GCF_019279795.1. Lineage (NCBI taxonomy): Eukaryota > Metazoa > Chordata > Ceratodontiformes > Protopteridae > Protopterus > Protopterus annectens. The sequence continues at coordinate 1,166,237,548 of NC_056731.1, forward strand.
TGCTGCTGTGAATGGCCTCTCCTTCCGTTATGGGTACTGTATAAATGCCTCTACAAATGGCCCTGGACCCTCCATCCATACCTCTCAACCTCTTAGTACAAGAATTCTGGACAATGCCAGAAATTAATTGTCGAGGGAACAAAGGCACAGTATCCAGGAACACACTTTATATGTTTCATTTATGAAGTTAAACAATTGCTAGAGTAACATGGTGTGTATTAACATGCATTTTCTGAAGGGTATTAAGTCTGAAATTCAAATGTATATCATTATTAGTGACTTTAGTCCTCAATATAAGAAATGGACCAAAAATATAAAGCAAAAAATCTGAGCATTGCGCAAAATTCTGTACAGTTGAGAGGTATGCCCTCGTCCCTTTTGACATGCATTTCAATACTTTATGTACATAACTTGATTCCCCCAGCACATACTTTTAGCCAGACACTACTGTTCCATGCCATTGTGATGGAGTCCCAGTTACACATACAAGATGATGTGTGCCTCACCCTTTCTGGCAACCACTCCAGAGCCAGAGCTTGTAGTTGTGGATGAGGTATCTTTGCCACTGGGACTCCTTCCTACTACATGTCTGCAGAGCTTTTGCTCAAATTCCTTTCCTCTTATGGTTGTAAGTGGTAATGCACAGTATGGAGATACTGCTTCATATTGCACTAATGATATGCAGTAAGGTGGAGGTTATACTCATGAAGTTACATTGTACCAATGTCTTTGAATATCTGTCTACGCACAATGTCCTACACATATGTCTTGGAGTGTGCCACTACCTTCATGTTTAGTATGATGAATGTGAACTCTGCTGTTGTAAACGTGTATGTTTGTAATGCTGTGGTGCATCTCTACCTTGTGTGACACATGGTTCTCAAGCATCATATATGTGAATGGGACTGTTAGATTGCTCCTTGAGTGGACCTGTTAAGTGACTACAGCTGTTTCTGGGCATGTTAAAAGTTGGGCTTCTGCATAGTATACAAGGGAAAGCAAGATTTTTCAGTTTTTCTTGCACATGGATTTAAGGAGTGCCATTGGGCCATTCTCATGGCAGTCAAAAGCACCAAAACCACAAACTATAAATGACAGAACAATCTGAGCATACCAAAGATAACACTACTTTATTGATAAATACCAATATTAAGCAATTTCGTCTCGACCACTGGAGACTTCATCAGAATATCTGATGGCTGTTTGAAGATGTTCAATGCATGGTATGTGTTGGCACTGGCTGTGAGTGATACCATTTATATCACTAGCTCTGGGGAGTAGTGTCATAATCACTGCAATGCCTGAGGTGGCATCATCCAGATTTGCTCTGCTAGTGGGAGGCAGATGTAAAGGAGAGTAAGCCAAACGTACTTGTAATCATTTTTGTGGCTGTTACCATTGTCTTCTGGTATGTACACTGTTATGCATGAATGCTTAACAGTACTTGCCTTGTTTTGTAGCTACTGAGGAGTGATGTAACATGGTTTGATGCCACAGAAGGCAGGAGCACCTTTCCAAGCAGTGATGTAGGAGTGTGTGTGTGTGTGTGTGTGTGTGTGTGTGTGTGTGTGTGTGTGTGTGTGTGTGTGTGTGTGTGTGTGTGTGTGTTCAGTGCCAGTTCATTGCACATCTGCAGTTGTGCTTGTCATATGTTTGTGGTATTTTCTTTTCACAATGTCATCCTTCTGAAGTTCTGTTTGCAGAAGAGAAAGAAAAGAGGGCACAATCACCTCAGTCTCCACCAGCAGCCAGTGGTTCTGATGCTGGACACCAGTACCTATTAGGTCTGTCTTTCCGGAGTGGGAAGATGGTCCTCCTGCTGGAGGTGACCTAGATGGGACAGTTATGCTCCCTGGATCTGTCTCTCTGGAGTAGAGATGAACACTTCTCCCCTGAGAGTAGACAAGAGAAGTCTGCACTCTTATCCTGTAGTGATATGTGGCAGCTGGTCACTACGAAGGTGTACCAGCAGAAGGATGCCCACCTTGGCAAAATAGTGCTCCATATGGTGTGACAGGCCAGACCCTAGGAGCAACCAGCTCATGACAGAAGCTACGCAGGTGAATGATACTTTGGTGTATTGCACTCTGAACTGGCCTGGTAGCCAACCATGTCAGCAGCCCCATCTCCTTCCCAGTATAATTATTTCTGATATGTCTCATTACTGTTTACTTGTCTAACCCTCCCCATCATGAATTGGTCCACCCTCTGTATATATGTGTGATGTATGTTCATCTACTGTTCTTTCCATCATTTTGTGTGTACTATCCTAGTGTGTTTTTCATCATTTTTTCATATTTATCTGACTACCCCTTGTAACTGCCCTTTCTCTCTGCCCCACTCGTGGACATCCCTTAGTACCTCCTTCACCTGCCCTTGTTTTTTTAAAAATTGTAAAAGGGCCTGTATTCCCCCAATTCATGCCTTATATTTACCATTTTATATTTTCTTTTGCATTTTTTCACACTTTCCTATCTGTTCCATTTCCTTCCCATTTATATGACAAACAGTGTTTCCACTTTGTATTGCATACCCACATCGATGTCTCCTGGTCATTGGGCTAATCTATGATGCCCTTCTTGTGGCTGTATGCTACTGCATTGCGAGTGGCAGCATGCTCTGACTCTGGCATGCTGCTGAGCCTCGACTCTCACAACCTTCACATCACCCATGCAGGCTGCTGTAGAGCTGCTTCTGCCATATGCCATCATAGTTCTGCTGTTCATGTTACCACTTTTTCTTCTGTGGTCAGTTGCATAGTATTCAGACACTGATGTTCATCGTGTTTCACTGTTGCAGTCCTAACAAATGATTTATCCGGCAGTGTCTGCCGGTCTTCAGGCTTTGGATGGTCTGAAGAAACGTGAGGATAAGGACCACGACAGGCCTCCGACAGCTAAGTCCTCCGATGAGGTTAAGTTGGTAGTCAGTCAGGCGGTAGCCAGTGAGATGCCTTTGCAATCCATATAGTCCACAGATGTACAACTGCAGGCATTGATTGAGTCAGAGTCCCTTAGGCCTTGGGCCTCCATTTTGCCTTCCGACCTGTCGCCAGTTGCCTCTTCTGCTGGAGCCGGAGCCGCTAAGCTGACTCCAGTGTCCGAGGCCTCCATTTTGGGTTCTGACTGCAAACTTCTTCCTTCAACCTCTGCTGCACCTTCGGCGGTTGCCAGACCTCCCGAGTCCTTCAGGCTTGCAGGTAAATATTCCATTTGTAAGCCCATGAAAAGGCAGGCTCCAGCTTCTTCTCGTTCCCCACAATCCTAAGTGGTTAAAATGGCTAATGATTTGTTGATTCTTATTAGGGGGTTCTCAGCCTCCTCCTCCTAAAAGGATAGGGATGTTTCTCCTGAGGTTTTGTCCTGCTCAGGTTCTGATTCTTCTAGCATTTCTATTGATGAAGAGGAATTTTTTCAGGCTTTTTCTCCTTTTGAGGATTCAGATGCAGAGGAGTCCATCCCTTCGGCCTCTCCTCCAGAGAATTTCTCTTTTGGTGATACTTTAAATACCCTCCGAGAACATTTTAAATGGGAAAGTCAGAATTATCCCCAATCCAAGAAATGGATTAGGGAGTTTCTGGATTTACCTCAGCATAAGCCTCTTGCTATTCTCCGTGTTGGAAGTTGTTGTTAATGTTTTTCTGGAAAATTCCTCGTCTCCAAATCCCTGATTCTCATCTGTTTCTTTTCAGGAATCCGTTGGTGGATCCAGAGGTTATTTCTCAAGGCCCTAAAGGAGTTAAGGCCACTGTTACCAGGAATCCTGTTACCTCTGACAGGGAGTCTAGGAACCTAGATAGGTGGGGCAAGAAGGTTTATACCTCTGCCACCCTAGCTATTAGGGCTACCAATTGTCTTTTTCATATGCTGAAGTATCAGCAGCACACCTTGGAGGCTATTAAGTCTAGGATAACAAGTGTACCTCTTTTGGCAGAAAGTAAAGACATGCAGGATTTACTGAATTCCACCATTCTGGTCAATAAGCATTCTTTGCATTGTGGTTTTGACATCCTTGAGGCCTCCAGCAGGGCTATGGCTACTGGATCTGTTATTAGAAGGCATGCTTGGCTCAGAGAGCAGCCTCTTCCAGAACCTGTCAAGGCTAAGCTCTTGGATGTACCTTTGCATAAAGACAGTCTTTTTGGCAGCAAAGCAGAGGAGGTACTAAAAAAGATGGAGGGTAAGGCCAAGTCCATGCAAACTGTTAAGGATTTTCTGCAAGTTCAACCCCCTCGTTTTAGCAGGAATTGCCCTTCCAAGAGTTGGACCTTTCCTGATACCAGCAGACAGAACCGTTCTAGGACTAGAGGTTGCAAATCTTCTGGGGGGGGGGCTACTCCTCAAAGGTCTTGGCATTGGCAGTCTTCCACTTCTAAAGGGGGAAGCTCCAAGCCTGCATCTCAAGCAAAACACTTTTAATTACTTTTTACAACTTCTGCCTGTTCTTGCTTACCTTTAGGGTAAAAAGAGTCAAGATAAAAATAAAGTTAAGGTAAAAGAGTCCTTTAGGGGGAAGGTTGGCCCTTTTTGCAGATGTCTGGACCACTATCACAGATGACAAATGGGTGCTCAGAACGGTGTCCCTAGGGCACAAGCTTTCTTTCCGGACCTTTCCAGCTCCCAAGGGATTCCCGTACGTTCCTCCAAACCAAAGGGCAGAAGCAGAAAAACAAATTTTGTCTCTGTCTCATCTGGGAGCAATAGAATCAGTTCCTGCTCAGCAGGTAGGCCAGGGCTTTTATTCCAGGCTTTTCCTAGTTCCAAAAAGAGAAGTCACCTGGTGTCCTATCCTAGATCTTTCCATTCTGAACTCTTTTCTTGTAATTCCAAAGTTCAAAATGCTCACACTGCATCAATTGCTACCACTGCTAGAAAAGGATTCCTGGCTGGTAACCTTTGATCTCAAAGAGGCTTATCTGCACATTCCTGTCGGGGACAGATGCAGGCAGTACCTTCTTTTCAGAGTGGGCGAGCGACATTACCAATTCTCTGCGCTGCCCTTTGGCTTATCTACTGCTCCCAGAGTCTTCACACAGTGCCTGGCTCCAGTCATTGCTTTTTGCAGGCAGAAGAAAATTCAGATTTACCCATACTGGGACGACTGTCTGATTCAAGCAAGTTCTCAGGAACAGCTATTAAAGGATCTGGAATTCGTAAAGACTCTTCTCTCTTCCCTGGGTTACACTCTCAATGTGGAAAAATCGAAAATAGTACCATCCAAGGAGATAACATTCCTGGGAGCGAGTCTAAACATAGCCGCCCAGATGATATATCTCGCCTAGGAGAAGCAGACAACTCTTTCAGTTTACTTCAAGGACTTGTCAAGCCTGTCCCAGCTCCCTGCAAGGAAATACCTGCTAGTTCTGGGATTCATGGCATCTTGTATTCTCATGATTCCATATGCAAGACTGCATATGAGGAAATTGCAATGGTACCTCAAGAACATTTGGTGTCGACACACAGAGGACTTGGATATGATGATTCCTCTGCTTCTATCTCTGCAGGCAGAGTTTCTGTGGTGGATTTCCTTCAAAAAGCAGCCTCTGAAATAGCCTACCCTATATCCATCCTTATTAATAGAACTGTAAATGAAGCAACCATACCTGACATATGGAAAATTTCTCACATCATTCCCTTACATAAAGGAGGTAACTCCTATGAATATTCTAATTATAGACCCATTGCTCTCTTGTCCCCACTTGCAAAAATCATGGAAAAATGTGTGCACCATCAGTTAATGAACCACTTAATAACAAATAACATTCTCTCCAACTGTCAACATGGCTTTAGGCCTTTTCATAGCACAACTACTGCTCTCCTCTCCTTTATAGACTTTATTAACAAAATCGCAATAATAACATCCTGTCTTCAGCTCTTTTATTGACCTGTCCAAAGCCTTTGACATGGTCAACCACTCTCTCCTCTTAAACATTCTTGAATCTCTATCCTTAGAATCTAAGGTTGTCCACTGGTTTAGATCCTATCTCACTAACAGGAAACAGGCCGTCCTCTGGGATAACAAACTCTCATCTCTTCTCCCAATTTCACTTGGGGTACCCCAAGGCTCTATTCTTGGACCCCTTCTTTTCTCCCTCTTTATAAATGACTTACAAATAGCTATTCCCCAAGCTACATGTATACAATATGCTGATGACTCCACACTAATTTGCTCTGCTAAATCCATTTCTGAACTACAAACTAATACTCAAACTGTATTTTCCAAAGTTGAAACTTGGTTCCTAAAACGCTGCCTCCTCCTAAATGCAAAAAAAACCAAACTCTTACTTTTTAGGCCAACTACCAGATCCCCTACACTAGACTTCACTATCTTATCTAACAATGGAACTCTTATATCTCCTGACTCTACTACTAAGCTACTAGGAGTCACAATTGACAATAATCTTTCCTTTGACTGTCATATCAACAATACCATTAAATCTGTAAACAGGAAACTTGGCTCTCTATAGAATTAAAATTTTCTTAACCTCCTCAGCCAAAATTACTCTTGCTCACTCTCACCTTATTTCCACTCTTCTGTATGCCTCACCAATCTATACTAACCTCAAGAAAAACAATCTCTCCAAACTGTCTACCACTTACAACAATATAGCTAGATTTGTTACTGGTAAGCCTTTCAGAACTCACCACTGTCTAAATCTGCAGCAACTCCACTGGCTTGAACTGACTAACATGCTGTTACTTTCCCAACTCACGTTTGTCCAAAGAGCTTTCTACCAACCTCATAACACACCTGTACTTTCTAACCTCTTAACCCCTTATTCTAATCTGAACTCACTCCGATCATCTAATAAACTGCTAGTCACCTTAACCAAATCTAATAACCTAGCTGGTGATTCCCTCTTCTCAAATTCCATTGGTAAACACTGGAATCAACTTCCTACCGAACTTACTTCCATTGCATCTACTGTCTTGTTTAAACAAAAACTTAGAACCTACCTTAAAAGCCACTGGATGTGCCCCTGCTCTAATCCTGATTGAAAGTTAATTTTCCTTAGTTAACCCTCTTTTTTCTCTCCCTATTCTTTTATACCTCCTGCTTTCTCCCTTAATTCTCTTCCTCTACCACTTATGGACCTCTCCCCCTTATCTTTCCTCTATAAGGCTATGACTCTACTCCAGAAACTATATATCTTTTATATTTTTTAAATCTGCTCTCTCTATATATCATTGTTTCCTCTTCCTTGGTCTTGCACTTTCTCTTCTTGGTTTTAAAAGATGTAATAAGCCTTAACATGTTGCTATTTACAATGTCTAGGAATTTAAAGTCCTTTTCCTGTGGTAATTATTTTCTTACAATGTCTAGGAATTTAAAGTCCTTTTCCTGTGGTAATTATTTTCATTGTCAACGTCCTATCTGAGTGTAATCTGTTATTGTTATACCTCTTTGTCTTTATGTGGAGCTTTTCTCCCCGGGCCTCTACTGAAAATGGAAATATATCCAGTTAGACCAGCCCGGTTAACAAATGTAAAATAAAATAAAATAAAATAAAAATAAATAATAAATAAATAACAGCCTGTCTACAAAACAAAGGCATGTGTTTCTGGACACACCTTGCCACTCAAGTTCTGACTACAGATGCATCGGACTACGCCTAGGGAGCACACCTGGATGGCAGATGCATACAGGGATGTTGGAACGCCCAGCAGATGCACCTGCACATAAATCTAAAAGAGTTGATTGCAGTTCAGCAGGCCTTAGTAGCTTTCAAGCATCTTCTTTCTCCAGGGACCCTGCTTGTCAGGACAGACAACACCACGGTCATGTAGTACATCAACAAGCAGGGAGGGACTCACTCTTACCCTCTGTGCAGGCAAAGCATGAATCTTTGGTCCATGGCAGCATCCCTGGACCTGCATATCCTAGCTCAGTTTCTTCCAGGAAGGCTCAATGTTTGGCAGACCAGTTGAGCAGGCAAACCGTGGATCCTCATGAGTGGCAGCTGAACAGAGCAGTCTTTTACAGCATCATTTAACGTTGGGGCACTCCTCAGGTGGATCTTTTCTCCTCCCCAGACAACCATCTGCTACCTCTCTTTTGCACCAGACAGCAGCACAGCAGAGCCTGGAAACTGGATGCTTTGTCCTTCCCTTGGACATTGCTATCAGTGTACACCTTCCCTCCTCTTCCTCGTCTTCCCAGAGTATTAGTGAAGATCAGGGACAAATGTCCAAGGACTATTCTCATAGCTCCTGACTGGCCCAGACAGCATTGGTATCTGCTGCTTTTGCAGTCTATCCCATCTTCCTCCTTGGCATCTTCCTCTGAAGCCAGATCTTTTGGTTCAGGAAAGGGGAAACATTCTACATCCTCATCTTCAGTCTCTCCATTTGGCAGCATGGCTCATTGTATGTCTCCTTCCCTTTATTCCTTCCTTTCCCAACAGGTGGTTGATGTGCTGAGGGAGTCCAGGAGGCCTACTACTAGGAAATCCTATGCTGGAAAATGGGAAAGGTTCTCTCACTGCATGCGGGCTAGAGAGGAGTCTGCTTCTCAACTTACCCTTCCTCTGATCCTGGAATACTTGGCTGATTTGCTTCAGGGTGGTCTTTCTTTTTCCTTTATCAAGATCCATGTTTCAGCCATCTCTCCTCATTGTTCTCTTGAACAGACCATTGTTTCTCATCCCCTGATGAAAATGTTTCTCAGAGGTGCTTGCAGTTTAAAACCTCCCAGAAGAGCACCTACTCCAGCCTGGGATCTTAATTTTGTTCTGGAGAAACTCACTCTTCCTCCTTTTCAGCCAGCTGCCTCTATAGATTTAAAGTTTCTCTCTTGGAAGACTGCCTTCCTCTTGGCTATAACTTCAGCAAGAAGGGTTTTGGAGCTGCAAGCTTTGATGGCCGTGGAGCCTTTTCTTATTTTCCATGCAGATAGTCTCTCTGAGGATTTAATCCCTCCTTTAATGCCTAAGGTGGTTTCCAGCCTGACTCTTCAGTCCATACACCTTCCTACCTTTTTTCCTAATCCTCACAATAGAGGTGTAAGGAACCTACATTCTCTTGATGTGCACAGACAGCTCAGGTTTTACCTGGACAGGACTAAGGACCTTCGGAAATCAGCACAGTTTGGTCAGTTTTGTCCCTGGAGCCCAGGGCAAGACTATTTCTAAGCAAACCATTTCTAAATGGATTGCACATTGCATTACCTTTTGTTATTCCTTTCATGGCAAAGCTCTGCCTCAAGGGGTTAGGAGACACTCTACTAGAGTGGCTTCCACTTCTGCAGCCTTTCTAAGGGGTGTCCCTACTAAAGACATTTTGGAAGCTGCCACATGGTCTTCTGTTCACACTTTCACAAAGCATTATAATTTGCCTCTGTTTTCCAGAGTCAGGGCAGGGTTTGCCACTGTGGTGTTGCAGGGCATTATCTCCACCCCTTGATACTGTTGGTTCTTCCCCCCCTTTTTTCTCTGGGCTTTGGTAATCAACCCATTTGTTAGGACAGCAACAGTGAAACACGATGAACATAGTACAGTTGTGTACACTTAAATGTAGATGTTCAAGTGTATTCACTGTTGCAGTCCTGGTTTCCCTCCCTCCTTCCTCCTTTTTGTGGTCCTCTCCTATTCTCTTTTCCTGAGGTATAGGCTTAATTTGTTTTTTGTCAAATTAGTTTTTGGGTAAGCCTTATTTTCTGGGGGCTCCTGACTGTTATTGCAAGAAAGACTGTGGAAGTGACATCGGCTGCCTGCTTTTGTATCTGATGCCCTGACGTCCTTTACAACAGACGTCATTTTTACTTACCTTTTGTATTCTGTCCGACTGAGGGTTACCGGGAACCGGCTAACCCATTTGTTAGGACTGCAACAGTGAATACACTCTAACATCTACATTTATGGTAAGCGTTCACAACTGTACTTTCCCTGCCTGCTACATGTATATTTAAATCTTTAGCCCTTCAATAATTGTGCTGTTCAGGCTGTGCAGTACTTTTCTATGAATCTCAGTCATTATGTCTACTGGCAATGTTTATGTACATCCATACGTCACATACTTAATCATTTGTGCTGTTGCACTTCTCAGATATATCTGTGATTGTTTGCAGGAAATGCTTTACTACTGTATTCATGTTGTTAATTTTGGATACTGTCACACTGCAGCAGTGACTCTTGTACATCCCCGGAGGTGGTGCTGCGAAATGCACATCGGTTCAACATACTTTTGTAGTTCTTGCTGATCACCATTTTAAGGGTATAATTTTAGAAACTAAAAGTAGTTTCTCTCTCATTTTCAGGGAGTGCCAAATATCACTTGAAATGTTGACTGAGTCAAAAAAAAAGCACCCCTTAGAAACTGAAACCTATTGACCGTCTTGCCTTAAGTCATATATAAGCTTTTATGTTATTTTGCATTTTCTAACCAAGTAAGTGGCCTGATCCAAGGAAACTTTTCAGTGATTACCAGGGCCAAGCATGGCAATGGTAAAATAGAAAAAAATAGTTAACAGTTCACATAGCAAGAGTTCACATTGTACAATGAAGTTTACAATATACCTTTAAATATAGTATTTCTGAGAAATCATGTTGGTTCTCTTGATTAGAACTGTTTAAATATGAATCCAGTCCATACTTGAGCAGTAATTAACAGCAGTTCATTACAGTGTAGTACAACAACATATCCCAGGTTTTGAACAGTAGATCTTTTCAGATTTGAATAGGACAATAATGCATTTATGAAGACAGACATATATCACTTAGATAATAATTGAGCATAATAAACATCCTATACATAACCTAAGGCAATGTATATAACCTTACATGGTAAACTAAATCAGGATTTCTAAGATTAAGTTGAACTTGGATAAATTCTAGTAGCAAGTAATTACAATGTTGATAGTAGAAATATTATCGTATAAATTCACATAACTTTCACTCCTTCTAGCACCATTGCATTGATGATTGTTATGGTGAGTACAGATTAGTGAAGGTTAGTAGCTGGTCAACAAGGATGATTATGTAACCAGCTGTCTGCCTAGTCTGTTTCTGAAGCGACTGCATTCATTTTATTCCTTAAGGTTTTTCTTGGAGCTATCAGTATTATCAAGTTTCTGAATATTGTTGCGTTTAATATTCCGGTTTGAAGGGTCATGGTTGGAGAAAGCTTTAAGTGGTTGATATTTAGTTTAAAAGAAGGTTGTGTCAGTTGCAAAGAATCGGAATTTCTTAGGCTGCATCTCTCTTCTCGGTAGTGTAATGTGTGGTAAAATGGTGATGTTCATCGTGCATACAGCTGCAGTCATAACAGATGGGTTCTCCTGCCGTCAGGCGGGTCCTCGGTTGGCCGAATTCCAAAGTCTAGGTCCGGCGTCGTTTGTCGTCGCTTCTTCCCTGACGTCAGTGCGACAGGGGTATAAAAGAACCAGCCGACGCCATTTTCTTCAGTCTTTCTTGCCGCGCGGTGCCCGAAGCAGAAGCAGTTCGCAAGTGCCGGTCGGCCAGCTCCTGAGATTACGAAAATTTGGAAACCGAAGTCTTCTTAAAAGCTAAGTACCCCGTTGGGGAACCTTTTCTTGCCTCAGACCGATGTCAGACAAAGTTAATAATGTATTTCTTGTGGGAAGCAAATACCGCATAAGGATTTCCATTCCCTCTGTATACCTTGTTTAGGCCCAGACCACGAGGTCTCGGCCTGCCGCTTTTGTGCTACATTCAACAAACGCACTATTAAGCGTCGGGCGGAGTTCGCCCAGCATTATTTTGGAAAAGCATTTAACTATACTATGTCGTCGGATACTCCGACTCCGGTTTTGTCTAAAAAAACGAAGAGACAAGGACCGACACGTGAGGTCTGCGGCCTCTACCGACACCACGCCAAAACCGGCTACACGTGGTCCGGTTCTCAGTGAGGCGCCTACACAGCCCCTGCCTACCGACGACCTGTCTTTGACGGTGTCTCCTGTACCCGAGGTCGCAGGCTCCTCAGCCCACACCCCGACTACAGATACCGAAGCCACTGTTGGCGTTGAAACTCAGAATGTGGACAGGTCCACCTCCACTCAAGGTGTCTAAAGACCTTCCTCTTCTTTCTCTATCAAGGCTTTCACTAAGTCTAAAGCAATCATACACTCTGAGACCAGCAGCACAGGGCCCATCTCCAGGCCCCATGCCTAAGAAACAGATGCTTAAAATGGCTGAGGATTTAACTACTCTTATCGGAGGTTCACAGCCCCCTCCGGACAAAAGGCCTAGAGTGGAGGAAGATTCCCCCTCCTCTGATCAGGGCTCCATTATTTCAGAGCACTCTGATGATCAGGATCTTTCTTACTCCCCTTTTGAAGACTCTGATGCAGAGGAGTCCATCCCTTCTGTATCCCCCCCCCCTGAGGATTTCTCATTTGGGGAAACTTTGCATACCTTAAGGGAACGCTTCCACTGGGAAGGCCAGGATTATTCTGATTCCAAGAAAAGGCTCAGGGAATTTCTCCTGCTTCCTCAGCACAGGCCTCTGGCTATACCTCCTGTCTTGGACATCCTAGATGATGTTTACTCGGAAGCCTGCCTTAACCCGGACTCTCTACCTCCAGCTAAGCCTGACAGGTACTACAGGGTCCCTGACTCACACCAATTTCTATACAAGAGCCATGCTGCTGACCCAGAAACAATCTCACAGGGCCCCAAGGGAGTTAAGGCCTCCATTGCTAAAAATCCATTGCCTTCCAAGAGAGATTCCAGATCCTTAGAAAGGTGGGGAAAAAAGGTATATACCTCGGCTACGTTATCCATGAGGGCCTTAAATTGTCAGTTTCATATGCTAAAATACCAACAGTTTTTGTTATCACAATTGAAAAGTAAAATTTCACAACCTGAACAACCAGACTTGAAGGAGTTGCAGGATTTGATGCATAGTGCAGAACTAGTGGGTAAGCATACCTTACAATGTAGTTTTGATGCTCTAGAGGCCTCATGCAGAGCTGCTGTTACAGGATCAGTCATACGTAGGCATACCTGGCTCAAGGAACAAGCCTTGCCTGATCATGTCAAAGCTAAATTACTAGATGCCCCTCTTCAAAAGGATGTACTATTTGGTGCTAATGCTGAGGAGGTATTAAGGAAAATGGAGGAAAAGGCTAAATCAATGCAAACTGTGAGAATTTCTACAGGTACAACCCCCACGTTTTAGTAGAAATTGGCCTTCCAAAAACTGGTCCTTTCCTGCCACAGACAGACCCCAAAGAGGCAGATACAGGCGCCCGAGGGGCAGAGGACAAGCCCAAGGATCGTATAGAGGCAGACAAGGCAGACAATGGCAAGCTCCTACACAAAGAGGTGGTGAGGACAACTCGCAATCTATCAGAAAGCAAACCCAATGACTTTCCCCTTTGCATGCCAACCAGGTCTCAAATGGCAGCCCCCTTGGGAGGAAAGCTGGCATTATTTTCAAAAAATTGGCATATTGTCACAAAGGACAAATGGATCCTGGACATTATAAACAGAGGCTACACATTTCATTTTCACACCCTTCCAAAAATGAGAGGCATGCCAAACCTGCCACACAATCAAAGGGCAGAGGCACAAAGGCAAATTACAGATCTCATAAAAATGAAAGCTATTCAAGAGGTACCTACGCATGAACAAGGTCAAGGGTTTTATTCCAGGCTATTTCTGATGCCAAGGAAGGGAAAAGATTGGAGACCTATTTTGGATCTATCCATCCTAAACACATTTCTACTCGTACCAAAATTCAAGATGCTCACTCTACAGCAGCTTCTTCCCATGCTGGGCAAGGAGTCTTGGCTGGTAACATTGGACCTCAATGAGGCATACCTGCATGTCCCAATCAGACAAAATTGCAGAAGATACCTCAGATTTCTTGCAGGTTCAACTCATTATCAATTCTCTGCATTGCCCTTTGGCTTATCTACTGCGCCCAGAGTATTCACGAAATGCCTGGCATCAGTAATTGCCTACTGCAGACTTCAAGGGATACAAATATATCCCTATTTGGACGACTGCCTGATCCAAGTGGACAGCAAACACATTCTTCTGAAACATCTGGCTTATGTAATAATGTTATTGAACTCTCTGGGATACACAGTCAACAAAAAGAAATCAAGGCTAATACCCTCTCGGAAGATAATTTTCCTGGGTGCCAACTTGGACACAAACACCCAGATGGTCTACCTCACGCCAGAGAAGCAGGGGCAACTAATTCAATACTTCAGAATACTAGCAAATTGCACCAGGCTTACTGCAAGGAAAATCCTGCAGGCTCTGGGATTCATGGCATCTTGCGTCTTACTAATCCCATGTGCAAAGCTGCATATGAGGAAGCTACAATGGTACCTGAAAAAACATATGGTCTCAACACAGCCACAGTTTGGAAGCAATAATACCATTAATTCCATGTCTGCAAAAGGAATTTCTGTGGTGGGCTCAAGCATGTCAAACAAACACAGGTCTTCCTTTCAGCAAGCCTCAAGCAAATCAAGTCATCACAACAGATGCCTCGGACTACGCCTGGGGGGCGCACATGACAGATCGGTGCATTCAGGGCAAATGGTCCCAAAAAGAAAAGCACCTTCACATCAATCAAAAAGAAATACTAGCAGTAATAAATGCTATTATAGCTTTCAAGAACTTTCTACAACCAGGTCAACTATTGATAAGAATGGACAACACCACAGTTATGTGGTACATAAACAAGCAGGGAGGAACACATTCTTACCCCCTATGCAGACTGGCCATGTCACTTTGGAACAGGGCCATGGACTTACAAATCGAACTACAAGCACAGTACTTGCCAGGCAAGGACAACTCACTGGCAGACAACCTAAGCAGGAATATGACAGATCCACACGAACGGAAGTTGCATCCAAAAGTTTTTACAGAAATAATCCAAGAATGGGGAAGGCCAGACATAGATCTATTTGCCTCCCACAAAAATCATCAATTGACAAAATTCTGCTCAAGGATCTTCCATCCAAAGGCCTGGAGAGTGGACGCTCTCTCTTTCAGCTGGACATCAATGACAGTTTATGCCTTCCCACCTCTTCCTCTGCTGCCCAAAGTTCTATTGAAGACCAGAGCAGACAGACCAAAGATGATCCTCATTGCTCCGGACTGGCCAAGGCAACACTGGTACCCACTCCTGAGGAGCCCGACGCATTCCCCACCATGGACCCTGCCTCTAATGCCTCTTCTTCTGACTCAACACAGCTTCAAAACTCTTCACAGTCAGCTAAAAACACTCAATCTAGCCGCATGGAAGATTCCTTAGCATCATAGCAGGCCCTACTCTCCAAGGAGGTGCAGGATGTCATTTTGGAGGCCAGAAGGCCATCAACTAGAAAAGCTTACTCCGCAAAATGGAAACGTTTTTGTGTCTGGAATGAGAAAAAGGGCCAGGACCCTGGAAAACTGAATTAACCTCAAATACTACAATATGTGACAGAACTGCTAAGAAGTGGACTTTCTTTCTCCTCCATCAAAATCCATGCCTCAGCCATTTCTGCAGAATACAACACTGATCCACCTTTATTCTCTCACCCTCTCTTAAGACAGTTCCTCAGAGGGGCTAAGAATTTAAGACCTCCAAGGAAGCAACCAATACCTGCTTGGGATCTTAATTTCATTCTGGAAAAACTGACCCTGCCTCCTTTTGAGCCAGATTTGCAATATTTGTCTTGGAAAACAGTTTTCCTTCTGGCTATCACCTCAGCTCGTAGAGTTTCAGAATTACAGGCTCTCATGGCTGTCCAGCCTTTTATCATCTTCCATCAGGACAGAGTTTCCTTACGAACCAACCCGTCCTTTATGCCTAAAGTGGTATCCAGGGTAGCTTTAAATCAGGCCATACATTTACCTACTTTTTATCCTAATCCTCAAAACAAAGGGGAGAGATTACTACATTCCTTGGACATCCACAGGCAATTTCAAAATGGATAGCCCACTGCATACACTTTTGCTATTCCTTTCATGGCAAAACTGTACCTACAGGCATTAGAACTCATTCCACCAGGGCCACAGCCACCTCTGCAGCCTTCCTCAGAGGAGTTCCTACCAAGGATATTTTGGAAGCAGCCACTTGGAGTTCTGTGCATACCTTCTCCAAGCACTACAACCTACCATTATACTCCAAATCTAGAGCAGGCTTTGCCACTGCAGTCTTGCAGGGCATTTTGGCTCCTCCTAGTTACACCTAGTGCCTACCACCCCTTTCTTAGCTTTGGGATTCTACCCATCTGTTATGACTGCAGCTGTATGCACGATGAACATAGTACAGTTTTGTACTTACCATAAATGTAGATGTTCGAGTGCTAATACAGCTGCAGTCCAGGTTTCCCTCCCACCTTCCCCTCTAGGGGTATTCTTTTATGGTGTATTTGCTTGCAACTACTGTTTTTTGATTATATTGCATTGCATTATTACCTAATTTTATGTATTGCCTTCCTTCTGGGGGCACCTGACATCTGGGGCAAGAAAAACTGAAGAAAATGGCATCTGCTGGTTCTTTTATACCCCTGTCGCACTGACGTCAGGGAAGAAGCGACGACAACCGACGCCGGACCTAGACTTTGGAATTCAGCTGACCGAGGGCCCGCCTGATGGCAGGAGAACCCATCTGTTATGACTGCAGCTGTATTAGCACTCGAACATCTACATTTATGGTAGGTACAAAACTGTACTTTTAGTACCTTGCGTTGATGAGTTTATACATGGGATGGGCAGACGTGGTGATGAAGTTCTGATGGAAACTGCTAACAGTTTGACCTTAATGATTTTGGTAATAGAGGATTTTTTTCTTTATTTTGTACAAGATTAATGCTTGTAGCTGAAATAAATCTGTGAAGAAAGTTTACGCTTAAACTGAAGTGTTTTACTCTTCTGGTTTGGTGAGCAAGAAACTTCACAATTAGCAGTTCCATCCATTGGCACCTTTGAATCCAGCTCAGCCCCTTTTATAAAGACTTTTTAATTATTAAAATGCACCTGTTTTTATAAATTACAGTACTGAATTTGAGAAGTTTGGCCTTACTTTATTAACGTGCACTTGCATTTCTGTGCCTTTAGTTTATTAGTCATTGTCTTAATATAAGTGCTTTTCTTGTAGTCTCATCTTTTCTTATAACCTTAAATATTAATCAGTTTTTGACAGCCTGTTCAGTACAGTAACATTATTCCACTGCTGCTGACAGTAGCTGAACTACACAAATTATGGCTGATAAATGTTATTTGTCAGTTAAGATATTCTTAATAACATTCTTGTAACCTTTGAACGCTGTTTCATAAATCATTTCTGTCATGCTTGGGATTGCTCGTGAAACAATGTATTTAAAGGTTGGGTCAGAATGTGAAAAACTTGAAAATAACTGTTTCTCCATTGTTTACTCTGTTCGCAGACTTTGTTAGCAGACTTTGACCCTTTATGTGATCAGTGAAACATCTGCATTATACGGTGTAAATACTGATGTGTAAAATAAAATGTAAAAGTTGTCAGGTTATCTTGTAAATACTGATGTGTAAAATAAAATGTAAAAGTTGTCAGGTTATCTTTTCCCATGGGTGAAGAAATTATTAAATTGTTTTACAGTGTTACAGTGCAGTTTACAGACTCTAGTAATGGAAAGTACTGCAGCTGGGAGGGAGGCTACACATTTTGTAATGCGATTTATTTTTAAAACTGTAGTACTTTTCATCTTTTCATACAAAGTCATGCAGAAGTCTGCTGTACAAAATGTATTGCTAAAGATCTTATGAATGCACTGACACTCTGAGATTTGTGCTTTTGAGGGCTTATAGAGGTGTAGTGTATTATTCTTTGAAAACTGCTGTAAAGTGAACTGTACTGCTGTTTAGTTTTCCACTCCATTTCGCAATATTGAAATGAATTGTCAGGCCAGCAGCTGACCAACAAAGGCAAAAGCAGAGTAGCTAAAATAGATGAACAACATAAAGTGAATACAAGAATTAGGAAAGTAGAGTGGTGGAACAGCAGATGTACTCAGCTTTCATTACAAGCGGTATCTTAATTTTCAGGTTTTCTCTTTGCAATGCTCATATTAGTAATTTCAACATTTTTAAACAAATAATGCAGGTCTTATCGGGTCATGGATTTTCTCCTTCCATTACTACTCCATGCAGAAGTTTGTTTCCCTAAAAAAAAAAAAATCACTTTTGGAAAGTTAATGATTTGTATATAACTTCAGTTTGAGGCTGTTGAACATCAACAAAGTAAGAATCTGGCTCATTCTGCATCACGTTGTCTTGCAGTGAGTATAACCGCAAGCATATTATTTTCCTTTGTGTAGAATTTTTGGTACTTCCACTTAAGGTCTGTTGCAAACAGTGTAACGACTGATTAATCCTGTAAATATTTTTATATATTGTCTATGTAAAGTGCTGTTAATGCTGGTATTCTTGTGCAGTGTAATGTCTTAAGAGTACTCTGGAGCTTTTCTCTCCAGGCCATCACCAAAATCTTGCCCATTCATGCTATCTTGGTAAACAAATGCAATAAATAAACTTTGTTTATAAGTCTTGTTGCTTATTTTAGACTTTCTCTGTGTACAATCTTCCATCAATTCTCTTGGCTTCTGATTTTTTAAGTTGCTGTTTTCTCCTGTAGTCTTTCAAGTTACAGGTGTTCATTTATTTTGTATCTTTCCTCCTGGAGATGTCAGTTTCACTGTTTTATCATTAAGTTTGACTAAGTTAATTTGAAGGTTTGCCAGTTTGACTGTCACTTCTGCCGTTTTTCTTAATATTGACTTTTTTTTTTGCTTTTGGCTATGTAGCATTGATTTAGCTTTGCTTTTGGCTATGTAGCATTGATTTAGCTTACCTTCCTCACCTGACCAGCTGTTCCTTTGCTTTGGTTCATCCCTTTTTCTCATTCTGATGTTGCTTCTCTTTTGCATCTCCTTGGATGCCTCTTATAAGTTCTTGGTGAGCCTTTCTGGTCCCTCTCTTTTTCCAGATTGCGGATCACCCCCCCCCCCCCATTTGCTGTCTTACCTTCTTTTTCCCCCGTAATCTCTGTGTATGGTATGTAGCCTTTCCTGATCTACGATATCACTTTATAGTCTTTCTTGTTATTGGGTGCAACTCTGTATTTCAGCTACTAGCAGTTCTACTGGAGAGTCAACTGTATTCACTGATTTTCATTTCCATAATTTTGAAGCTCCCACTCGGCACTTCACTCTTTCTTTTGCTTGATCCTTTTTTTTTTATCACTCTTTCTGTCTGTGGGCTTGATATTGCCTGTTAGATGCTGTTGCTAGTAATTTGCAGTTCACCACACACTGCTTTCTATGCTTTCTTTTTTATACAGGACTGTTGAAAAATTAAGGGTGTGACTATTTCAGGATTTACCCATGGTTGGTGTGGATGTCCTTCGTGTTTCACTGTTGCAGCCATCAGATTTAGGTTATCCCTGCTAGGGTAGGCCTCGGCCAGCCCGAATACCAGAGACTTAGTATTTCTGCGTCGGTTGCTGTCGCTTGAAGACTGATATCAGGTCATCAGTGGTATAAAGGAAGGCAGCCGACGCCATTACATCAGTCTTTCTTGCCGTGGAGCCCAAAGCAGAAGCAATTCGCATGAGTGCCGGTCGTCCGCTACCTGATTTTCATTTCCAAATTGAAGTTGAAGTCTTTGAAAGCTAAGTACCCCATTGGGGATCCTTTTTTCTTGCACTAACCGATGTTAGAAAAAGTTAATAATTGTCTCACCTGTGGAAATAATTGTCTCGCCTGTGGAAAGCAAATACCACACCGGGACTTCCACTCCTACTGCATCACTTGTCTAGGCCCAGACCACGACGTCCCTTATTGTTGGTTCTGTGCATTGTTTAACGCCAGAACTATTCATCGTCGGGCCCTTATTGTAGCCAGATATTTCCATTTACAGTCCTCTAATTCCAATATGGCTTCCGTAAGCCATCCAACAGCAGATCTTCTGAAAAAACGTAAAGATAAAGACAGAGACAGATGGACTAAACCTTCCGATGACACTACCGCCAAGCTGGTAGTCAGTCCTCTGGAATACAGTGAGGCGCTTTCACAGCCCCTGATGCCCACTTCAGTTAATTCACAGGCCTCTACCAAGACCCTTTCGGAGTCCGGTATGTCACAGAACTCATCTCTGTGTAAGGATCCTGCAATCGTCTTTACATTGGATGGATCCGGAGCCCCTGTGCAGGCACCGGCTTCAGAGAAAGTCCCTCGCAACACCGAATCCAGACATAAACAGACACCTTCTTTCATGGCTACCGTTCTTTCTAAAACAACTGAGTTCCTTAGGCCCAGGGGTCGAACCACCCCCAAGAAACTGACTTCCAGACATTCTTTGGCGCCTGCTCCCTTGCCTCAGTCACAAATGCTTAAAATGGCAGAGGACCTTATCATGCTGATTAGGGGAAGCCAAGCCACTCCCGCAAAAAGAAAGAGATCTGTCTCCAGAGGTTTTGTCTGAACAAGAGGCAGATGAATATGATGCATCTGACTATGAAGACGTGCAGCCACTCTCCAAATATGAAGATTCTGCATAAGGGGAATCAATCCCTTCATCCTCTCCCCCAGAGGATTTTTCCTTTGGGGAAATCCTTCATACTTTTAAGGGAGCATTTCAAATGGGAGAGTCAAGACTACCTTCAGTCTAAAAAGAGACTCTGAGAGTTCCTGGACCTTCCACAGCATAGGCCCTTAGCCATCCCCCCAGTCCTAGATGTGGTAGGTGATGTCTTCCTTGAATCCAGTTTGACTCCAGATGACCTCTCTCCTGCTCCCAGAAAGCCATACAGGTACTACAACGTCCCTGACTCTCACAAATATCTCTTTAAAAACCCAACAGCAGACACTGAGGATATTACTCAAGGCCCAAAAGGGGTTAAAGCTACTTCAGCTAAGAATCCCACCCCCTCAGACAGGGATTCCAGAGCACTGGACAGATGGGGTAAAAATGTATACACCTCAGCTACTCTTGCTATCAGGCAATAAATTGTCAGTTCCATATGCTTAAATATCAGCAACATACCTTCGAACTCCTTAAACAAAAAATGTCCTCCTTTCTTGCATAGGCAGAATCTAAGGATTTACATGAATTAATGCACTCTGTTGCTCAAGTAACTAAACACACTTTGCACTGCGGTTTTGACACTCTAGAAGCCTCTTGGAGGGCAGCAGTCACTGGATCTGTCATTAGAAGACATGCCTGGCTTAAGGAAAAACCCCTGCCAGACCATGTCAAATCAAAATTGTTGGATGCACCCTTGCACAAAGATAACTTATTTGGTACTAAAGCAGAAAAGGTGTTGAAAAAGATGGAAGAAAAAGCTAAATATATGCAAACTGGTAAAGATTTCTTACAGGTACAGCCTCCTAGGTTAAGCAGGCATTTTCTTTCCAAGCACTGGTCCTTTCCTGCACCTAATAAACAGGGCCAGCCTAGGGCCTGTGGAAACAGACCAAGACCGCAAACCCATGAGTTGCAGAGATCTAAGCATTCAACTGCCTCCACTTCAAAACCAGGGCATTCTAAGCCACCCTCTTATGGTAAGAACTCACAATGAGTCACCCCCTCCCTACCTCGCCTCTGCCCACCATCATATACCCCTAGGAGGAAAACTCTCCTTTCACTCAAGCACCTGGGCCACCATTACCAAGGACCAGTGTGATGTCCTTCAAGGATGCATCTGCAGTCCTTACAAATGGGTTGTCCTGTCATCAGGCAGCCCTTCGGTCGGCCGGATTCCAAAGTCTGGGTCCGGCTTCGGCTGGTGTCGCACTTCACCCGACGTCATCGCTGCAGATCTTCGGGTATAAAGGCATCAGCCGACGCCATTTTCCTCAGTCTTTCTTGCCACGTGGCGCCCGAAGCAGAAGCTGTTCGCAAGTGCCGGTCGGTCAGATCCAGAGATTACTACTACCGAATACTACTTCGAAGACTTCTAAAAAGCTAAGTACCCCGTTGGGGACTCTTTCTTGCCTCAGCCGATGTCAGAGAAAGTGAATAACTGTTTATCTTGTGGGAAACAAATACCTCATAAAGATTTCCACTCCTACTGTATACATTGTTTAGGCCCAGACCACGACGTAGCAGCTTGTCTAGCCTGTGCTTCTTTTAACCGACGGACGCTTAAACGTCGGTCGGAGTTTGCTGAACAGATTTTCAGCTCTGATTTTGCCTATATTATGCCGTCGGATCCTCCGACAATGCAAATTACCAAAAAACGCAAAGAAAAGGACCGACACTCGCGGTCCGCGGTTTCGGCCGAAACCGCGATTAAGCAAACCGCGAGTGTCTCGGTTTCGGCCGAAACCGAGCAAGCGGTTCTTTCTTCAGCCGAAACCATGCCTTCTACCGAGGCCACCTCTAACCTGGTAGAATCGGCTTCTGAAATCCAACCTTCTGTTGCGGTTTCTCAGGAATTATCAGACACTATTCCCTGGATATTTCAACCTCTGCACGTGGAGCTGCTAGGCCTCCTGCAGCCATGTCTATTAAGGCCTTTGCCAGGGCTAAAGCAGCCAAAGCTTCAAAAACGGTGCCTGCCAAACCCCCCTCACACAGGCCCAGCACTAGCTCTCATATGCTTTCTTTGGCTGAGGATCTAATTTCTTTAATTCGAGGATCCCAGCCTCATCCAGACAGGACCTCTCTCCCACCTCCAGAAAAGAGGCCTAGAGCAGAGCCCCCTGAGCCAGTATCCACAGATGATTCCTCTGATGACTCAGAACATACAGACCCTCCTGAGGCTCCTTATTCTCTTTACGAAGACTCTGATGCTGAAGAGTCCATTCCTTCAGCCTCTGCACCTGAGGAATTTTCCTTTGGGGAAACCTTGCATGCTATGAGGGAACAATTTCAGTGGCAGGGCCAAGATTTCTCAGACTCCAGAAAAAGGCTTAGAACCTTTCTACATTTGCCACAACATAGGCCGTTAGCTATACCTCCAGTTCTTTCTGTCGTAGATGATGCATTTAATGATGCTTGCACTGCTCCTGACTCATTACCTCCGGCTCCTGCTAAGCCCGATAGGTTCTACAGGGTCCCGGACACTCATCACCATTTATACAAGGCTCCTTTTGCAGATCCAGAGACTATCTCCCAGGGCCCTAAAGCTGTAGCAGCTACTTCTACTAAAAACCCCCTCCCCTCTGAAAGGGAATCCAGGTCCTTAGAGAGATGGGGTAAAAAAGTTTACACTTCTGCTACTTTGTACACTTCTGCTACTTTGTCAGCTAGGGCTCTGAACTGCCAATTTCATATGATTCAATATCAAGAGTTTATGCTTGACCAGTTAACTAAAAAGCTGTCCTCTGAAGAATCTTTAGATAAAAAATATGTTCAGGAAATGGTACATAACATACAGCAGGTTAGTAACCATTCTTTAAAATGTGGCTATGATGCACTGGAGGCTTCCTTTAGATCAGCCATGACTGGCACAGTTATCAGGAGACATGCATGGTTGAAAGAACAGGCATTACCAGACCATGTCAAATCAAAGCTTTTGGATGCACCCATGGACAAGGTCAATTTATTTGGTTCCCCTGCTCAGCAGGTACTAAAAAAGATGGAAGAGAAGGCGAAATCTGTATAAACAGTGAAAGATTTCTTACAGGTTCAACCTCCAAGGTTTAGCAGGAACTGGCCCTCCAAGAATTGGTCCTTTCCGGACTCCTCTAAGACACAGAGAGGCAGGAATAGGCGTTCTAGAGGCAGAAACCAATCCAGGGGTGCCTACAGGGGACGCCAGTGGCAAGGTAACAACCAGCGAGGCACGGACGCAGCCACCACCACTACAACAACTCAATCACAGTGACTTGGCAGTGGCACCGCCTACCAGGGAACAACTAGAAGCACCCTTAGGCGGAAAGCTAACCTTATTTTCAAAGAACTGGCATTGCATCACAAGGGAAAAATGGATTTTGCAAACTATAGACCAAGGTTACAGGTTCCATTTCCATACTCTACCAGGAAAGAGAGGAATGCCAAACCTACCACCTACTCAAAGGGCAGAAGCTCTAAAGCAAATATCTCAGCTATTAAGAATGAGAGCTGTGGAAAAGGTACCATCTATGGAGCAAGGAAAGGGATTTTACTCCAGACTCTTCCTAGTACCAAGAAAAGAAAACAAATGAAGACCCATTCTAGACCTGTCCGCTTTAAACACATTCCTCATTGTTCCAAAATTCAAAATGCTGACCCTACAGCAGCTTCTTCCCATGCTGGGCAAGGAGTCTTGGCTGGTAACTCTAGATCTCAAGGAGGCATACCTGCACGTCCCCATACGACCAATTTGCAGAAGATACCTCAGATTTCTTGCAGGATCAGAGCATTATCAATTTTCAGCATTGCCCTTTGGCTTATCTACTGCACCCAGAGTGTTCACGAAATGCCTGGCATCAGTAATTGCTCATTGCAGACTTCAGGGAATCCAAATTTATCCCTACCTGGACGACTGCCTGATACAAGCGGACAACAAAAGCAAGCTAACAGAAGACTTACAAAGAGTCATTTACCTGCTGCAAGCCCTGGGATATACAGTCAATATAAAAAAGTCAAGGCTGATTCCATCCCAAAGAATAACCTTTCTGGGAGCAGAGCTGGACACATCAAAACAAATGGCATTCCTAACTGCAGAAAAGAAAGAGCAACTACCTCTCTACTTCTTGGCATTAACAAAGCAGAACCATCTAACTGCAAGAAAAGTACTGCAAGCCCTAGGCTTCATGGCATCCTGCATAATTCTGGTCCCTCATGCCAGACTGCATATGAGAAAGCTACAGTGGTACCTAAAGAATTTGTGGTCCCAACACAAGCACAGCCTAGAAACCAAAATTCCAATAATCCCATGCCTGAAGCAAGAATTCCTATGGTGGGCTCAGGCCTGTCAATCAAACACAGGATTGCCCTTCTGCAACAGTCAACCAAGCCAAACCATCACGACAGATGCCTCAGACCTCGGTTGGGGGGCACACATGCTGGGCAAGTGCATACAAGGCTTATGGACTCAAGACCAGCTGCGCCTACACATAAATCTAAAGGAAATGCTGGCAGTAAAATTAGCAATCCAGTCATTCAGACCATTTCTCCAAGAAGGTCAGTTGATGATAAGGACAGACAACACCACGGTTATGTGGTACATCAACAAACAGGGAGGCACACATTCATATCCTCTATGCCGGCTGGCACTGGACCTATGGGATGTGGCCCTGAGCTACAACATTCAGTTACAAGCAATTTTTGTACCAGAAAAGAAAACATTCTAGCAGACATATTAAGCAGAACTACCACAGATGCCCACGAATGGATGCTACATCCGGACATCTTCAAAGCCATCACAAGAGAATGGGGATTACCACAAATAGACTTGTTTGCATCCCCACTCAATCACCAGCTAAAGAAATTCTGCACAAGGACGTACCACCCACTTGCTTGGAAGGTGGACTCCCTATCTTTCCGTTGGAAAAACCTGACAGCATACGCATTCCCACCACTTCCTTTGATGCACAAGGTGCTTCTGAAGATCAAAGAGGACCGTCCAAGGATCATTCTGATAGCTCCAGACTGGCCAAGACAACATTGGTACCCATTGCTGAGGAGCATGTCTCGGGAACAAATATGGACACTACCCCTGATCCCATTACTGTTAACACAGAACAACTACAACATCCTGCATCCAAACCTGAAAACTCTGCAGCTAACTGCCTGGAACATTACATAACAGCAATTAACCCAAATTTATCCCAAAGGGTTAAAGACATAATCCTGGAGGCTCGTAGACCTTCAACAAGAAAGAATTATGCAGCAAAATGGAAAAGATATCTCACTTGGAATACTGCAAAGGGAGAAGATGTGACACTGGTAAACATAGCCAACATCCTGGAGTACTTGGCAGAGCTCTTCCATACAGGCCTGTCCTATTCTTCCATCAAGATACATGCATCAGCTATTTCAGCAGAATACAGCGTGGATCCTCATGTCTTCTCTCATCCTCTGCTCAGACAGTTTCTGAGAGGAATTAAAAATGTAAAACCTTCCAGGAAGCCACCATTGCCAGCATGGGACTTGAACTTTGTGCTAGAAAAATTGACACTTCCCCCTTTCGAGCCAGCAGCAACAGCAGAATTACAATACTTATCCTGGAAGACTGCTTTCCTGCTGGCAATAACTTCAGCAAGAAGGGTCTCTGAACTACAGGCATTAATGGCAGTGCAACCCTTCCTGATCTTCCATCAAGATAGAGTGTCCATGAGAACAAATCCTACATTTATGCCTAAGGTGGTATCCAGAGTATCATTAAATCAGGCTATCCACCTACCTACATTCTTCCCAAACCCACAGAACAGGGGAGAAAGACTCTTGCATACCTTGGATGTACATAGACAATTACGCTACTACCTGGACAGGACTAAGTCCAATAGAAAAACTGACCAGCTTCTGGTAGCATATGCCACAGGAAAGGAAGGAAAACCAATTTCAAAACAGACAATCTCCAAATGGATAGGAAATTGCATTAGATTTTGTTACTCCTACCATGGAAAGAAAACTCCAGAGAACATCAGGCCTCACTCCACAAGGGCTACAGCCACTACCACAGCTTTCTTACGAGGAGTGGCTACCAAGGACATTATAGAGGCTGCTACTTGGACCTCCGTGCATACATTTGCCAAGCATTACAATTTACCTTTATACTCTAGATCCCGAGCAGGTTTTGCCACTGCTGTTTTGCAAGGGATCCTAGCTACACCATAATCTCTACTCTTTTCCTCCTCCCCTTGTTTAGCTGTGGTATTCTACCCATTTGTAAGGACTGCAGATGCATCCTTGAGGGACATAGTACAGTTTTGTACCTACCATAAATGTAGATGTCCGATAGGAATGCATCTGCAGTCAGGATTACCCACCCACCTTCCCCTCTGAGGTACTCCTAGGGTATTTGCCATCCTTCAGCTAGCTTGGGGGGGATCTATTATGGTGTATTTGTTTGTATATATGTACATACATGCTTATTTTATGTGTTTGCTCTCTACTATTTGGAAACATTGGCATTTATCCAAATTTAGCCATCCAAGAGGGCACCTGGCATCTGGGGCAAGAAACACTGAGGAAAATGGCGTCGGCTGATGCCTTTATACCCGAAGAACTGCAGCGATGACGTCGGGTGAAGTGCGACACCAGCCGAAGCCGGACCCAGACTTTGGAATCCGGCCGACCGAAGGGCTGTCTGACGACAGGACAACCCATTTGTAAGGACTGCAGATGCATTCCTATCGGACATCTACATTTATGGTAGGTACAAAACTGTACTTTCTGAACATTGTGTCTCAGGGGTACAAATTCTCCTTCCAACCCCAAAAGGGTTCTCAGATCTACCACCAAATCAGTGGGCAGAGGCTCAAAAGCAAATCCATACCTTGCTCTCCTTGGGAGCAGAACAACACATTCCTGCAGAGCAGATAGGCCAAGGCTTCTTCTCCTTCTGGTACCCAGAAAAAAATGTCACCTGGCACCCCGTCATCTATCTTTCCATTCTAAACACCTTCCTGGTGATCCCAAAATTCAAAATGCTCACCCTCCAGCAGCTGCTGCTCATGCTGTCCAAGGACACTTGGCTAGTCACCCTGGACCTAAAAGAGACCTACCTCCACATTCCCATCAGGGAGTCGTGCAGAAAATATCTTTGCTTCAGGGCAGGATCTCAACACTTTCAGTTTTCTGCACTTCCCTTTGGCTTATCTACTGCTCCCAGAGTTTTCACAAAATGCCTGACTCTGGCCATTGTTTTTTGCAGACAAAGAAATATTCAAATCTACCCCTACTTGGATGACTGCCTTATTTAGGCAGGCACCCAAGAAAAGCTGCTCAAAGACCTGGCCTTTGTAAAGGACCTACTAACCTCCTTAAGGTACACAATCAATGAAAAGAAATCCAAACTGGTACCCACCAAAAGGATAATCTTCCTGGGAGCAAGTCTGAACACAGCATCCCAGATGGCATGCCTAACACCAGAGAAACAATGTTTCCTATCGGCTTACCTCTTTCAACTGGTGACCAGGCCCCAGCTTTCTGCCAGGGAAATCCTGCAAGCCCTGGGGTTCATGGCATCTTGCATTCTCCTTATTCCATATGCCAGTCTGCATGTGAGGAAACTTCAGTGGTACCTAAAGAGCCTTAGGCAAGGAATAATAGGTAAAAGAGTTTCCAGATCTTGAGAGTGCTGACACCAGAGGGAGGAATTTCTTTGGTGGGCAACAGCCTGCTCCCACAATAAGGGACTGCCCTTCTCCCCACACCGCGTCACCCAGACCCTCACCACAGAAGTATCAGACTATGCTTGGGGTGCACACCTGGACGGCACGTGCATACAAGGCCAATGGAACCCCCAGCAACTCCCCCTGCACATCACTCTAAAAGAGATGATGGCTAGTACAGCAGGCCTTGATAGCTTTCAAACCCCTTCTCTTTCCAGGGGTTCTCCTGATCAAAACAGACAACACCACAGTGATGTGGTACATCAACAAGCAGGGAGGGACTCGCTCCTACACGCTGTGCAGGTTGGCCATGACCCTTTGGTTCACAGCCTCTTCCATGCATCTACACCTGTTAGCACAATACCTCCCAGGCTCTCTCTCAACTCCTTGGCAGACCAATTAAGCAGAAAACTGTTGGACCCCCACGAATGGCAGCTCAACAGAAACACCTTCCTACTAATAACTCAGAAATGGGGAACCCAGAAGGCTGACCTCTTTGCCTCCCACGCCAACCATCAGCTCAACAAATTCTGCACCAGGGAACATCACTGCATGGCATGGAAAGTGGATGCCTCGTCCTTCCCCACCTTTTGGTCTATTCCTTTCCTCCCCTACCTCTCATTCCCAAGGTACTGATCAAAATAAGGGAGGAAAAATCAAGGAGCATTCTCATAGCACCAGACTGGCCCAGACAGCACTGGTACCTCTTACTGTGCAGCCTGTCTCCACTGCCCACATGGAATCTTCCTCAGATTCCCAACCTCCTAACCTAGACGGAAGGGGAATTCATGCACCCCCAGTTGCAGACACTCAGTTTGGCAGCTTGGCTTATAACTTGACCCCTGACCAATCTGCCCTCCTCAGTAAACAGGTTCTGGATGTTATCAAAGAGGCCAGATGCCCTAGCACCAGAAAGTGTTATGCAGATAAATGGAAAAGGTTCTGCACCTGGATCCAGGCTAAGGGGGCCAATATGGCACAGCCCTCCATCCCTCTCATCCTGGATTACTTATCTGACTAACTACACAGTGGTCTGTCTTTCTCTTCTATAAAAATTCATGCCTCTGCTATTTCCGTTCATTTTCCCACTGAGCAGTCTCTCTTTTCACACCCTCTGATCAAGCAGTTCCTCAGAGGGGCTAACAACTTGAGGCCCCCAGAAAGGCACCAGCACCGGCTTGGAACCTTAACTTTGTCTTGGAAAAGCTCACCCTGCCTCCTCTCAAACCAGCTTCTTCTGCAGAGCTAAAATTTCTCTCCTGGAAGACAGCCGTCCTCCTGGCCATCACTTCAGCCAGAAGAGTCTCTGAACTGCAAGCACTCATGGCAGTGGAACCCTTCATCATCTTCCATGCAGACAGGGTATCCCTCAGAACTAATCCATCCTTCATGCCCAAGGTGGTGTCCAGTGGGGCTCTCAACCAATCCATCCATTTGCCCACCTTCTTTCCTAACCCTCAAAACAAGGGGGAAAGGATTCTGCACTCTCTAGATGTGCACAGACAGCTCAGATACTATCTGGACAGGACTAAACCCTTCAGAAAATTTGATCAACTGCTGGTTAGCTTTGCTTCAGGGGCAGAAGGCAAAGCCATCTACAAACAAACCATTTCCAAGTGGATAGCACACTGCATCCATTTCTGCTACAAACAGCATGGGAAGCCTCCCCCCAAGGGGGTCAGGACCCATTCCGCCAGAGCAGCCTCCATCTCTGCAGCATTCCTTAGAGGAGTTCCCACCAGGGACATCCTGGAGGCTGCCACCTGGACATCTGTTCACACCTTCAAACATTACCACCTGCCTCTCTTTTCTAAATCCAGGGCAGGTTTTGCCTCTGCTGTCTTGCAGTGCATGCAAGCCAGCTCCTAGCTTCCTTGACTGCCTTCATCCATTTCCTCAGCTTTGGGAATCTACCCAAATGTGATGACTGCAGCAGTGAAACATGAATAACATTGTACGGTTGTGTACACTTACCATAAATGTAGATGTTAGTGTCTTCACTGTTGCAGTCCTGGTTTCCCTCCCTCCTTCCCTCTTTTTCTTTACCTTTCTTCATTGTTGTTCTCCTTTCCTTACAAGGGACATATTGGTATTTTTTTCCACTGGTGGGATCCTGCCACCAGAGTCTGGCACCCTACAATTGGGGCTCCTGACCGGTTAGGGCAAGAAAAATTGATGTAATGGTGTCTGTTGCCTTCCTTTATACCACTGACGACCTGACGTCAGTCTTCAAGCGACAGCAACCGACGCACAAATACTAAGTCTCTGGTATTCAGGCTGGTCGAGGGCTACCCCAGCAGGGATAACCCAAATGTGATGACTGCAACAGTGAAGACGCACAACATCTACGTTTATGGTAAGTGTACACAACTGTACTTTTGATCTCCTTCCTTTTATGTTTTCTTATCCTTTTCTGGTGTTTCAGCTTGCTGATTTGGACCATTTTTGAAGAGTTAGCGTAGAGTTCTTAACTTTGATGGCCATTTTTGCCAGAGCTTGGTCACTTCACCTTCAGCAGTGTGTATTTTTTAATGACAAAAACAAACTATTTGTAATGTATAAATGCAGTTGTGTGTTTTTAAAGTGAAGGTGAAAAAAAATTAAATCAAAAGGTATTATCTAACTGAGAGGTCAGAATATGTGAACAGCAGCCGTATCATCGACGACTTTGAAACATGATCTGGCTGTAGCACCTTTAAATAAACAACACATCTATAAAAATATAATGTGAATACTAAAAATCACGTAAAAAGTTTAAAAAAAATCACAAAGTAGACTATTCCATTGGCATAAGAATGGACCATAGGGCTCTTGCCTAGCCCACACATTCTTGTCTTTCACCCAAGGCGATAAATTGTCTGATTGGGTGCAGGTAGAGAAGTCATTTGATTGGCCCAGTTGAGAGAGAGAAAAAAGGAATGCTCACAAAGCATTTCCTCTGTCCCTGCTGATCATTAAGCAATGTATCCGCTGATTAGGCTTTGCCCATTTTTCCTCTTTTCAGGGATGTATGTTCAGTGCTATACTAGGAGAAGAGCCACCCGAGAAGGGGCCATACAAGCAGCCATGATGGTTGTTTCTACCATTGCCAGCATCTCCACAACAGAATGTATACATGTAAGGCCCTAATTCTAGCCATGGTGATGGTATGATCATCCATGTCAGTCGTGGAACTGAATGTTTCCCACCGCTCCGCTTATGTGCAGACCATTGTATGTAGTGGCTAGGACTGTTAACGGAATTTTCAGCCACTGTTCACATACCACTTGCACTAGCTTATTCTATGGACAAGCCACTGCTTACACCGGAACATCAGTGAACCAGTGAGGAGTAGCTTTATTCTCCACTAGAATCCGCACATGCATCCTCCCTTGCTAGCTTCATCAAGAAACAGTGCCACTATTTGCCTTCTGTTCAACTGGGCTTTAAATGAGGCTTTATCCCTCTCTACCATGCAGCTGCTCTCATAATTTGTATTTGTAAACAAGGAATGGTTACATAAAGTACACAACTAATGGGGGGGGGGGTGAAGTAACATTACAACACTATAAAAACTAAGTATTCTTTCTCTGTGGCATAGAGGGGTGAAGCCCAGACATTTGCTTGGGTGATCCAAGTTCGACTAGCGACCTGAGCATTGGAAGAGCTGGTTGGGCGTGGGGTTGGAATGATGGGGAATTGCCTACTCATCTCTCTCTGGGGATAGGGTTGTTTGTAAGCTGGGAAGCATATTTCATATTAAAATCACCAGTGGGAGACCAGAGAGCACATTAAATCCATTGCATATTTTCACTTTGCCATCTCTACATGGAGAGGCCATACGGCTATAATAAGAAAAAACACTACAGGGATGATGACACTGGTCCTGATTTATGCCCTTTTCCCTGAAGGCTATGACTGGGCCATGTGGCTCTCAGGGGATCAGATGACCAGTATAGCAGTCATGAGGGGGAGGAGGAGGGGATATGATGGCTAGAGAGCGAATGAGAGACTAGAATCTTAAAGTAAATAAATAAAATAAACTGTTGCATATTTTTACATGTATTAAAGACATTTTTTCATCAACTACAGTAGTAAATCTATAAAAAATGTATTTTGAATACTGCAGTGTTTATTTTTTAATAGTGATGTGTGCGCACACACACACACACACACACACACACACACACACACACACACACACACACACACACACACACACACACACCAATACACCAATATTTATTTTCCTCAGTACATTAAGGCACTTGAGATGGTGGATGTTATGTGATAACTATTCACCCACAAAAGGACACACTACTTTCTGCCTTGTGTTTTGCCACACAGCTATGAGTGCATGCATGGATTTTTCACATGTCAGCCAAAACACTAGTGAGCCTTTTTAAAACTGCCACCCAACAGTTTATGGAGAATAGTGGACATCTCCTACAGATACATCTGCAGCAAAACATTTCCAGACCTTCTTTCACCTGCTGTTAGAGGACCAGAATGTATCAGTTTTGTGCGTGTGTGAAAAAGGGGGGTGGGGGGGTGTAAAAAAAATGCAGTCCATACAAAAAGGAGATTCATATTGATTTGCTAACTGTAGCTTAAGAACGTCCAGATATATTGAAACTGTTCTTCTGAAGACTACTTTCAGTGGACCACATTTTTTTTTGTGGGGGCGAGTCTCCCCATAAGGGGGAAGCTTCCCATCCCTTAATGTGCATATACCAACTCCACTTTTGCATAGCAGTAGGCAAAGTATTAAGCCATGATCCGATGTTGTCTTTTCTGTCTGGGGTTCAACCTGTGGATTGTTGAATCTGACTCTGATCTGAGACCATCCATTTCCAAAGACTTCAGCCCCTAAGCTCTACCTTCCCTACCCACAGTACCTTACTCTATACAGAGTTACCTCTGATCTCATTTGCTGCCTTCCGGAATAGCAGCTAGATCTCAAGCTCTGCTGGGTGGTATCCCTTTTTTGTGTGCCTTCATGCATTTTTTTCATTGCCTTTTTCCTTTACCTTAGTTTTTCGTAGTAGATGGTGGATAATTATAGGTTTGTTTTTCCAAGTAGGAAGGGTTAGATAGTGTAGGTTTATCTTAAGTGTACCTGTATTTTATAGTGTTCTTGAGCTTTTCCTGCCTTGCGTGGAAATTTTATTTATGTAGCTGTTAGTTTTCTGTAGTTGACAGGTTAATAGTAACAGTGTAATATTTGTATGTTTTGCTGTGTTGCATAATTAGGTAGTTAATTTTCTAGTGTGTTGTGTAGTTTAACTGTTGTAGATGGATATAAGAAATGTGTGATCACAAGCTTTTTTCCCAGGACTTGCACAACCAGTGCGTTTACTGTCTTGGGGTTCACTTGGAGACCCAGTGCTCCATTTGTGAGCTTTGGGTCCAGGCCTGTCAACGAAGGGCAAAGCTGTTCCTTACGGGTCTTTTACCCACCAGGGATGCTTCCTTCTCCATTCTGGCTAGCAAGTATGAGAAGAGTGATTGAGGTGAGAAGGGGGCTAGGGAACCCAAATTGTTTAAGGTGGATCACAATAGCACATCTCCCCGTGCTTCTGGCCAGGCAGTTCCAAAGATCTTCATCTCCTCTGGCTGAATCTGTGCCATCTTTGGATCTGATGACTCAGACTCATTCTCCCATGGCATCAACTGTGGGTAAGGTCCCTTCCTCAACTGTGTCCCTATCCACTTTTTATCGATAGGGGCACCCTCAGACAGGATTCACCCTCCTTTCCTCTTCCCTCTACACCCCCAGGAATTTTCTCCAGTCTTCGCCATCTCCATCCTGGATACTATCCTCTCAAGTTTGACCCTGGTCCTCTGAGCCTTCTACCTGTAGGTGGACCTCCAAGCCTCCCTCTGTGGCCTCTTCATCTGTGTCGGTCTGATCAGTCGGGAGTATTAGGCCTGCTAATTTGAGGCAGTTGATGTGGTGTTTTCTTTAAGTCCAGAAGCAGTTAGGCCTGATCCCTTTGGTTTTGGGTCCTTGACCTGAGGTTTTGTCTTCGACTAACTTGTTACCTCCCTTGGGCCTGGTGGCTCCAGGGCTCCAGGAGATGGTTGCCTTACTACTTTCAGGGTCAGGTCCAATGACCTGACCAATTTTTGGCTCTCGCTCCTGCCTTGACCTTCTCTTCTCCAGTGATCTCGGAGCCAAGCATGCCTCAGAGCTCACCTTTCAGGACCAGGGCTTCTGGGTTGTGGTCAACACCTCAGGTTTCAGAGTTGTCCCTCCTGCTTGACATGTCGGCTGTCGATAGTTTGGTTCTAATCTCAGCATCAGGGCAGGTAGGCACAGCTCTGGGGTCTGGCATGTCCTTCAAGTCTTTGGATCCCAGGGGTGCAGACTTTGGGTGGTCCGGTTCATTCTCTGTCTTCAGTGTGATAGAAGTGATGTTCTCCCACCTGGAGATGGAGTGGTCATCACCAACCAACATCCCTCCCCCTTGTTGTCAGTGCCTGTCGACTACAAGCTGGATCAGGGATAGTCCAGTCTACTTGACCTCCAGGCTACCCTGCTTCCAGTGCCCCCTGTCTCTTCCACTTTTACCCTGGATTGCCCTGGCTAGGAAGATCATGGTAGAAGGTGGTGCAAGAAGAAGCACCTGGATTCCACTGAGGAATCTCTCACAAATCATACTGACTTTGAGGGAAGACCGTGAGTATTTTTGGAGGCAGTCGGGGTGAGCCCATCCATGTTCTGGATGGTTCCCCTTCCAGACCCGCTTATTGATGTAATGTCTTGGAAGGCCTGGATAGTGCCTGATATGATGGAACCAATTCTCCAAATGCTCAATAAGATCTTGGACCCTCCCAAGGATCGACAACATTGGAGTTAGGGCTCTGCCATTGACGCTGTGGTGGTGGTGGCAGCATCCAAGGACCTCTCAGAACAGAGTTCATTTGCCTTCCTCCCAGTAGGGAATCTAGGCATTGAACCATTTAGGGGAGCTCTCCTATGCATCAGCCACTTTTACACTGAAAGTGTTAAATTACTTTGCAAAACTTCAGCAAAATATTGTGTCTGCAAGTATTGAGTGGTTCAGACACAGCAGACTTCGGAGTCTCAGAAGACTCTGGAGGCATAGTTGTTTATTTCTAACATGCTCATGCATCTGCTGTCCAATACAGCTGATGGTATGTACTGGGGGTGCTAGCATTGGCATTGTCCTGTGTTGCCACACGTGGATGAGATTGTTAATGTTCCTGTTATGGCTCTTCACTTTTGGGGCCAAAAATTAAGACACTTTGACCAGGAGTGAGCAAGACAGAAAGATAATGTCTGCCATCGGAATGGACTTTGCTACCTCCCAATGGATCTTTTTGGGGAAACATAAGGGGAAATCATTTCTTGTTTAGAAAAGCACAGTAGTCTTTTCAGGATACTCCTGAAGAGAGTACTCCCTTGCAGCAAGGGGCTTACCAGAATGGGCGCTGCCCATATGGCAGGGGTGTCTGCATAACCAGGGGTTCCATGGAGCTTTTTCTCAGGAAGCGCTTCCACTGTCCCTCAAGGGTTGCTTGATTGTCTTGTTCTGGAGGCAGTTGGGAGTCACTTAGCTCTAAATCTGGAAGGTTGGGAGGCCATCACCTTGGATGCAAGGGTGTTAAGTGTGTTAGCCATAGGCTACATGATTCCATTTTTATTTCCACCAAAAGAAAGTGCCACCCCATTAGAGAAGGGATACAGCTATCAAAATGCAAACAGTGATCTGGGATCTCTTCCAGGTCCTTTTTATTTTACAAAGGAGAACAAGGACCTCGGGCCAGTTTTGGATTTAAGAAAATTGAATCACTTTGTGAAACAGACCAAGTTTTGAATGGTCACAGTGCAATCCATTCCACCTGTCTTGAGGAAGGATGAGTGGATATGTTCAATCAATCTCAAAGACACCTAGCATCATATAAAGATAGCAAGACAGTCCAAGAGATATTTGCTTTTCCAGCTGGAGGCCAATCATCATCAGTTCAGAGCTCTGGCCTTTGGTCTTAACCTCATGGGTGTTCACTAGGTGCATGGCAGTTGTGGCAGCCTGATGCAGGCTACAGGGTTTCTAGGTATGTCTTACCTGGATGATTGGCTTCTCACCAACTCCGCAAAGGCATTGTTAATGAGGGCCAGAGATTCTTTACTCCAGTTGTGCCTTCCTTGGGAATCACAACAAACTATCAGAAGTCCAGCCTTTAGCCAGTTCAGACTTTAGAGTTCATAGGCTGTCAGTTGAACACACTGTCTCAGATTAGAAAACTACTGGCTCTGAGTATCTGCCCTTCATACTCAAGCCAGTTTCTTGATGTCTCACAGGAAGCCTCCAGCTTTCCTGGTTTTCAGACTCTTGGGCCACTTGGCTGCCCCAATCTGCTTAGTCCCCCTGTGCAGGTAGCATATGAGGATACTGCAGTGGACACTAGCAATGCAATGGTCCTGTGTGACTTACCTTGCAGAGTTTCTCATCACGTTGACTGAAATCCAGTCAAATCTAGTTGTGGTTGGAGTCTTCTCTTGGGTCGGCCAGGAAATCATTTGTTTTTCTCCACCACAATGGATGCCTCCTTTTCTTGGGTGGAGGAGCACTTCAAAGGGAAGACAGTCCAAGGGACTTTGTCTATGTTTGAAGCCTTTCAGAACTTCCTCTCCAAGGGTGTGATTTTAGTACAGCTGGATAGTATGTCGGTCAGCCATGTATCCGAGCAAACAGGGAGGAACACTTCTTATTCTCTTTTTGTTTTAAAGTCATGAGAGTTTGGCATGGGTGATTTTGTGTCAACAACTTCTGGTAGCAATGCATGTCCTGGGGAAATCCAACATTTTAGCAGACAGTCTGAGCAGGAACATTAGTTTTCCTCACAAGTCCCTAAATCTGTGGGTAGTGGCTTGGATCATCCAACCCCAAGTGCAGCAGTTATTATGCCTTAGTTCCTCCACTGGGACAGTCACCCAGGGAAGTTTTTCTGTATGCTTTGTCCCTTTTCTCAGATCTCCTCTGTGCCTGTCCCCTGACTCTTCTGATAATAAAGTTCCTCCAGAAAGCTGCTGATTGCAGTGCAACTGTTATCCTTATTGATTTTTTTTTTTAATTCGTGTTAGGTGTAGTTTCACTTTCTATGGCGTCTTCTGAGGTACCCTTCTTGGGTGCTAGAGCCCATTCCAGATCTGATCTCTCATCTGGCAGGTTTAGACCTGTCCAACCTCTGAATACTCATGTTAATTGCATGATTTCTCCAATTCCCTTGATGGCCAGAGTCACAGGCTTTCAGAGAGAGTGGTGCACATTTTGTCCTCTTCTGAAAAGTCATCTACATGCAAAGTCTTTGCTAGCAAGTGGAACGGGTCTATTCGTTCATAAAATCAAACACTGTAAACCGAGAAAATGCCAAACTTCGAAACCTTCATTGTGGGGGGGGGGGCCCACACCCCCACTAATTATATATACCAACTCTGAGATCACACTACAGTGGGGAAAGGGCAAATTTCCCGATCTTCACTGTACCATGATCTCATAAAAACAGATCGATGAACGGCATTTTCTTGTGTACAGCCATTCGATATTTGGACTTTCATTTTTCTAATAGGAGCCCACTGGAAATGCTTCACCTTTTGGGCTTCATCTAAAGGCTTGGATCATTTTCAGCACATTTGAAGGCTGTCCTTGATTTCTTGCTGACCTGTTTAATTTGGGATGTAGTTATTCATCTATTAAAGTGCAATTGGTGGCTATTTACAACTTTCCTATTGGCAGAACCAATACACCTGTGGTGGTGTTAGACTTAAAAGGCTTTTCTCAGTGTAATTGTGAACTGCTGTTTGGGACTCTGTCCTGACAAGGGATTTACCTTTCATGCTTCACATGCTTGCTGGACCCCTTTCTGAGCTTTCAGCAACTGTTCCCTTGAAGTTGTTGTTTTGGAAGACCCTTTTCTTGGTAACTGTTAGGCTCCTGACCAAAGTATCAGAGCTGCAGGCTTTATCCTCTGTACTTCTGTATCTGTTTTGTCATAAAGACAGGATGTCTTTCGGAATGGATCTTGTTTTTCTGCTTAAGGTGGCATCGGGAAAACAATTTGAATCCGGCCATTAACTTGCCAGTGTTTTTGTCTGATTGTTTTTTTCAAACAAAGGAGAATATTTGCTAAATTGTTTTTGTTCATAGACAACTGAACTTTTACTTGGATAGAACCAAGTCCTTCAGAAAGTCTAAACAGTTGTTTGTCTACTTTTCAAAGGCCTGGTTGTGAAAACAAGTGTCTTAAGTCCACTTTATCTAAGTGGCTTTCTGATTGCATTTCATTAGGATGTAGTTTGAAAGAGAAGCCTTTACTTGCAAACTGAAGAGTCACTCTACTAGAGCGATGGCTACCTGTACTGCTTTTTTCCCCCTTTTTAAATTAATTTTTTGAAGAATGCCCTTTGCATCCGGTTGTACAGATGCGACAGGTTGTACAGATGCGACAGGTGAGTGCAATCTGTTTTCGTCTTTTGCATCTGTGACCAGCTGTTTACATCTTTGTCTTAGTGTGCACAAAATTTGAATGCCAGAAGACGTTTGAAATGCGAACCACAAATAGACAAGTGAGATGTAGGGTGTCTCTTTGTTTAAGTGGTAGGTAGATAGGTGTGTGGTGTGTATGTAAGAAGTAGGTAGGTGTGTGTGTGGGTGTGGGTGTGTGTGTGTGTGTGTGTGTGTGTGTGTGTTGCATACCTCTCAGCTGTCCATGATTTTGAGTGAAATTTTAGCTCTGTCCCTCTTGATCCCACCTAACAGTGATGACTTTTGGAGAAAAGGTGATGAATTACACTTAAATAATAACAATAACTAGAGTTACAGACTTCATTTACTTTAGAAAAAATGCATATTCACTCATGTTCTGTTATTTTGTCAATGTCTCAAGTTAATAATACTAATGTATGAAAGGTGTCCCTGATTTTTTTTTTTTTTTGGATTAGTCCCTGATTCTGTTGGGATTTGTCCCTTTTTGGTTGAGAGGTGTGTGAGTGAGTGTGTGAGTGTGTGAGTGAGTGTGTGAGTGTGTGAGTGAGTGTGTGTGTGAGTGTGTGTGTGAGTGTGTGAGTGAGTGTGTGAGTGAGTGTGTGAGTGAGTGAGTGAGTGAGTGTGTGAGTGTGTGAGTGTGTGAGTGTGTGAGTGTGTGAGTGTGTGAGTGTGTGAGTGTGTGTGTGTGTGTGTGTGTGTGTGTGTGTGTGTGTGTGTGTGTGTGTGTGTGTGTGTGTAAGATGTAGGTAGTATACCTCTCAACTGTCCGGATTTTTGCAGAATGTCCAGATTTTTGCCCCATATTTTTGGTCTGTCCCTCATAAAAAGGACTGAAGTTTCAGACTTCATATCCTTTAAAAATGCATACTAACACAAATCCTGTTTTTCTAAGTTGATGAGAGCAATGTTTGATCTCTCC
Source organism: Protopterus annectens (assembly GCF_019279795.1). Lineage (NCBI taxonomy): Eukaryota > Metazoa > Chordata > Ceratodontiformes > Protopteridae > Protopterus > Protopterus annectens. Next base: position 1,166,277,175 of record NC_056731.1, read on the forward strand.
TTATCTATTTTAGGCTTTGTCCAGATTTCTTGCACTAAGAGGTTGAGGGGGGTCTGCTTGTGAGAGTGAAATGCCCTAGTTAGGGGATAGCAGGTGGTTAGTAATTAGCTTACTGTATCTTACTTACAGGAAACAAGAGCCTGAATCCTCTACCCAAGTTACCAAGATGTGTTTTTCAGGAAAATGAGTTTTAGGTGCATTTTTCAAGAAATTGTGTTTCAAGTGCATTTTCAAGGAATTGTGAGCTTCAAGGGAAGAGATGTTTACTGCTGCTCATGCAAAGTCCGTTTACAATGTGCAGCTGTTTTGTTCAGCAAATTGTATCACTATTGTTGTATAAAGTTTAAAAGCAATATTAGTAGCACAACAGGTAGCATGTTTGCTTTTGATGCAGAAGGCTGTAGGTTCTGCTCATAGAGCATGTAGATGGATTGCTGATACTGTGTTGTATTTTAAGGAGGGTGGGGTGCTGCAGCCCTGAGTACTTCCTCCTCTGGATGAGATGCCTAGTGATTATGAACCTGTTTTCAGTTTGCCATCCACTCTCTATTGCAATATTACCAGTGTATCATTTTTTTCTTCGAGGGCAGCAGGCACTGAATTTATAGATGAAACACTGAAATATAACGTTGTTTGCTAGCAGCAACCTCTTCATTAGTTACAGATCTCTTTAATGTGGAATTATTCAGATGACTTTTCCTTCTGCAGAGATTGTGCATATTGACCAATATGGGTGGACTGTAATGGCAGAAGTTTGAATGGCCTTTTATGGTTGAAATGTTTTGAAATGGGCAGTTTTTGTCATTATTGGTTCATATGTTTTGGTTCATTTGCTTACTGGAAAAATGTTCAAAACTATAAATTTAAAACATGGTCTAACAAGTGGCGCTGTAATATACAAGGAATATAATCAAAGAACTCTTGCATTTTTGCATGGTCCTAAAAATGAGTGCAAGGGGCCTGTGATTTGAAAACAGCCCAAAGGTAAACTTCATCCACCACTGACCAAATGCATTTTCTTTGAATGCGGGTTTCAATGCTCTTTCATTGAATGTGAGTTTCAGTGGCACAGAAGTTTTAATGTTGAGTCTATTTTCACTGTGAGACTGTATTGCTTTGTTTAGCAAATGTCCATCAGTATTTGTGCTATAAAATTTGAAACAAATCTAAATATCTGTAATCATTGTAGAATTAAAGCAGAAAACAGTACAGTTTTGAACATTGTTTATGGTAACTGGGGAGAAATAGCCAAGTAATAGGACACTGGAATGGCTGGGGGGGTCTGATCATTACCCTGCTTAGCTCCCCATTTGACCTTGATCTGGCTCTGCACCTGGATCATGTAGCGGAGTGGTGTGGGACAGCATTGCCCTGTACGATGAGTATACTCATTTTCTATGGTCACACTCTGTATCTATATTTTTCTCAGTTGGTGAAATTACTGTGTTGGCATACACCACTCAAACAGTGATTGTTTTAGTTGGTTCCTTATAAATAATGTGTTTTTTATTTCTGCCTCAGCAGTCCTCAAAATAATTCTCCTATTTTCACTGGTCCTCAGGTATAATAAGTTTGAAAACCACTGCTCTAGTGTAATGTCCCTTAAGGTAAGGTTGGAGCATAAAGCTGTCTCCTTTTGAAGTAAAAATAAAACCTGGGACCCAAACTGTCACCAGAACATTTAGGAACTACTCTGTGGTAATTTAGACCTGGAGTCTCAGGCCCTTCATCCTATTTGACTAGCCTTGAGGTGAGTTTGTTTTTATTGTAAATTGCGATGTCCACCTATAGTCCCTACTTGTGCACTAGCTGACCAAAATGTGTAGAAAGCATTGTAGCCCTGCACTGTCACCATGCTTTTCATGGGTTGAAATCATGCCACAGTGACTGCACAGATGTCTGCATCCTCCAGAGTAAGGAGAGCTTGGAGTGAATGGATTTTCTTGTTTAGACTCTTGGCATTGAGCAGTAACACCTTAAGATTTCCTTGGGTTGGTTTTGCTATGTCAGAAGGTTTTGTCAGTTTCCATTGTCTAAGACTGGCATTATAGGGGAGGACAGTATTTTAGCCAGTATTCAAAAGCCCAGAGGGGACAGATGCAGACCCTGACAAAGCAGAGTGGTCTGTTGACCATATCCTCCTATGCTGACAAATATTTTACCCCCTTGGAGTGACACCAGTATCGAAGACAATTTAATCTAATTTCTAATCTAATCTAACCGCTAATTTTACCTTTTTCTTTAACAGTTCCCAAATGAGCAGTAGATTTTGTCAAACCACCCCTAATCTCACTTGCTTATTTTTCTCTTCTTATTTTTATGAACTAAACTATTCTTGCCATCAGTGCCCCATACAGCAAGTATGTAAACTCTTATTAATTCTCTGCTTTATATAATTTGCGTTGTATACTAAAGTAGAAACAGTAACAGTTGCACAGACTTGCCTTATTTTTTTTGTTCACTGATTGAATGTTTCCTGTCCCACAACATTCTGAGCAAGTGGAACCTGCTCTGCTGGGGCTTGCCTCGCTCTCCTACCCAACCCCTTATTTTCACCCAACCCCAATTACTCAATTTAAAACTCCCATATCCATCCACCTCGAAGCTCAACCAGTCCCAGTTCTATAATGCCTGCACACAGTAACTATTTGCAGTCCTTCCCATATTTCATTCAGTACTCCCTCCACTATCCAGCACTTCCCTCTGTTCTGTTCATCATAACATACTCCCTGCTGTCTCACCAACATGTGAACCCATATTGTTTCCCAATACAATGCATCCTTCTTTTCCATTCCCTCCTCTATCCCTAAACTTGTCAATTAACCACAATGATTCCAATCTCCATGCTGACTTTCTCACTTTTCTTCCTACTCACCCACATAACATCTTTACCTTCACACTTTCACACAACCTATCACCATCACCCTAGTTATACTATCCAACATGCTGCAGCATCCTTAACCCTTAATTTACCCAAGATAACATCCACCTTATACTCTCCCAATACCACAGACTTTTTCAAACACAACCTATATTTACACAACCCCATAATTCATAAGCTAAAATTTAAATAAAATGCTTATCTTATATCTAGTGTATCTCCTCCAAACGAAAATTCCATGGTGACATCCATCCAAACCATGGACTAGCTACATCCTTGCAAACCTTTAAGACTACAACCTCCACAAACCACACCTCTCCAGTAGTTCCATGCCTGGCTTAAATTACATGTTCCAGTTATAGTGGTACTAACTGAAACCAGGCTGGAAAAAAGATAATGAAATTCTACCTCCAAACTGTAATATACTAAGAGCAGACAGGTAATATAAAAAGGTCAGTGGAGTTGCAATACAATACAAAAATTCTCTACAGCTTACCCCTTTATTACTAAATTCTCCACAATTTGGTAAGGAAGAAATTGCCATATATATATATATATATATATATATATATATATATATATATAAACATACATAAAACAAAGGGTTATTCATCCTGGGTGCCTGTTTGCCACCCTGTAATAGTCTGTCTGTTGCAAATTACTTCTGCTGGGTCTCATCCAACATCTGCCATGATTTTAATACTGTCTGTCTCTCGCTCTCCTCCAGCTCACATTACTAATCAACAAATCTCTGTGATCTCTTGCACCTGATCACTATTCCCACCCCATTATCATAAAACAGCACGAAGGGAACATTAATTGACTGGATTCTTACCTCTATGCATCATAAAATCTTTACCTCAGGTACCCTTCCAGATGCTCTAAGTGATCATCTCCCAATCTACATAATGAGAAAACAAAGTAATGTTCAAAAGCAGCCACATTTCAGCATAGCACATAACCTCACACATTTCAAGAAAGATTGCTTTATCTCCTGTCTACAGCTATATAACTGGTATGTTGTAAAATACTTTTCACTAGATGATGAAGCGACACCCCGACCCCATGTGCAAAAAATGGGGAAAACTGGTTGAGGATGGATGCAGCAGTTTTTTAATTCTGCTTTCTTGAACATTCTAAAGTGAACTTGCTTCACTCAGAAAAAGAGAGTTAGGGTTAAACATTCCCCCTGGTTCTCGAAATTCTGAAGACCTTATGAGACTTAGCCAGGAATACATGGCTATCCAATAAAATACCAACAAATCTCCAAAAATTCAGAGAGCTCAGAAGCCAAACTAAAACTCAAATTAAGTTAGATAAAGCATACTACATTGATTTGCAACATAAAAACTACAAAACATTTTGGTTGTCTATAAACAGACTGCTCAATCCTGGCCATGACACTGAACCATCTCTTACACTTAACACTAACAACAACTCTACCAACTGTGCTGAAGCTTTCAAGTTTCATTTCATTTAGTCAGGGGAATTTTGAAGTAGTGATGAGACTAATACCAGCAACAAAACCGCACCAGCAATCATTCATCTTCATAATCTCTTTCCAACCAGTCCCCACTACTTGCATAAAAATAAATGTTATTTAAATTGAAACCCACCACCTTAGCCCCCAGCAACCTATTAATGATTACCTTAAGATGGCTGCCGAAGCAATAGACTACCACATCTCAGTTCTAATAAATCCCTCCTTCAGTGAAGCATATGTCCCTACTATCTGGAAAAATAGCCACATTTCATCCCTTCTCTAAAGGAGGGCATTCATCTAAACTCTCCCACTACAGTCCCACTGCCATCATCTTCCCTCTATCAAAATTACTTGAAAAATGCATCCAGTCACATCTCTTAAATTACCTCACACAAAATTTCCTCCTCTCTTCATCACAGCATGACATCTGTCCCCACCACAGTACCACTCCTGCTTTACTTAATTTCATCAATATAATAAGCAGAAATAGGAATGATTGAAACATAGTGTCTGCCTTCTTCCTTGATTTATCCAAGACCTTTGACATAGTCTTGTACTCTTCTTCTACACAAACTTCATAACCTAAGGACTCAACACCACTGCTGTATCATTGTTTTGTAGTTGCCTCCAAAATAGAGCTCAAGCTGTCAAGTTGCCTCCAAAATAGAGCTCAAGCTGTCAAGTGGCAAAGACATCTCATCCTTCTTAACCGTCCCAGTCAGTGTACCACAAGGCTCAATCTTGAGACTGATTCTCTTTAACATCTTCATCTGCGACATACATAAAGCATGTAAAACTGCATGTGTAGTACAATATGCAGATGATGCTACAGTTAGAACTTCACAAAAAACATTAACAAACTACAGGAACTTACCTAGGAGTCCTTCTCCTTTATAGAAACCTGGCCGACATTTGCCCAGCTATTCCTTAAACCAAAACTAATCCTGTTTACTTCCAAACAGCTTACAGTTAACAAAATCTCCTTCTCAGTTACCTCATCCAGGAAAACAAAAATCGAACATCTTACACATACTAAACTGTTAGGCATCTGTGTAGACAAAAAATCTAAAGTTTTATGCATACGTCCAAAATATAGTGAAAATTTGCACCAAAAATTACATTCTCTTTATAGAACCAAGCCTTCCTCTCAGACATTACAAGAAACCACATTGCCTCTTCTCTCCTCTTGCCTACTGTAACATATTCTGCTCCCCATTCTTAGCAACATCTAAGTGACCTTGCTAAACAAACTTGAGCAGTGTTAGTACAAAATAGCACGATTCGCTACCAGCCTTCCAAATAGAACTCACGACTGTGCTGCCCTAAGGGAATTATAGTGGCTGGACTTCCCACATTATCTAACCTGCTCACAACATACACAAATCCATAACATTGTATATAAACCTAATAACTATCCATCCATTTCCAACTTCATAGAAATGTGTAACCCTCCTAGACCACTTGCGTTCGGTGGACATATACCTATTACATGTATCCAAAACCCAACAACTGTAGTGGCAATTCACTACTCTCCTACCACCTTGCTAAATCCTTGAACTCCATTTCACTAGCAATATGAAAAGAATACTCCCTAAAATCATTTAAAACTACCTACTCAGGTACCAGCTCTGTTCATGTGATGTTCCTGGGTACTTTCCAACCCCTTACTGTCACCACTCTTTTGTAAATGGCCAAACTGCAGATACTGCTTCACAATCTCTAACTGTCATCTACCCCTCGCCACAACCATCTGTATCTCCCTTTTACCTGGACTTCCTTAATACTCCTTCATAATTTGTAACCATCTTCATCTTATAACTACTTCACTGTTGCTTACTCAATATCTATTTTCAGCTGATTGCATTTAACTAGACTCTTATAAGATTGATATTAGCTAACATTTTTCTGTATTCTTCATTTTAACTGTCATAGCATTACAATTCTGTACATGTTCATTTTGCTATTCGAAGTATGTATATTTATCATTGTTTAACTGTCATATCATTACTAGTATATGCATGTGTGTACATTTATTATGTAAATCTTGTGTAACTGCTTTCAACTCGTACTGTAAAATGGAGCATTTCTCCCCAGGCCTCCTCTGAAAATGGGACTTGTGCCCAATCGGGCTTTCCTGGTAATCAAAAACAATATATTTTATTTATATATATATATATATATATATATATGTATATATATATGTATATAAAATTTGGATATGGATTCCTATTACAAGAACGAAAGTTCACTACTTTGAACTTGTAATAGGAAGCCTCACTTCTGTGAAGGTGAACTTTTGCGTAAGTGCACTTCATCGAAAACACCACAGCACAGTGGAGGACATAAAAAAACAAGCTATGACCTCCACTATGGTGCGATAGTTACGGACCTTAGGGTTAGGGCACGGGTTAGGGTAAGGAGATAGTAAAGCTATCCCCTTACTCTAACCCTAAGGTTCGTGACTATCGCACCATAGTGGAGGACATTGCTATGTCCTTCACTGCACTGCAGTCGTCAAGGTCACGGACTTTTGGGATAGGGCACGGGTCATGGTAAGGGGATAGCCCTATGGGCTATTCCCTTACTATGACCTGTGCCGTAACCCTAAGGTCTGTAAGTACTGCATGGAAGTTCAGTACAACACCCGTTCGTTGTACTGAACTTCACTTAAGTGCATTTTCGATTAAGTGCACTTTCGTTGCAGTGAGCATTCCATGCACTATTTCGAATTAGTGAAAATTCGATCTAGTGTATGGAACCTATATATATATATATATATATATATATATATATATATATATATATATAAAATTCTTCATATAGTCCAGGGAGGTATTTCTCATTTCAACCCGCATGTACTATGACTGACTCAAACCAGTGCTTGTGGTCCATTGAACTGAGACAATGTGTATGATTTGACAATATCCTGACCCCTAATAGTCAACATTCTCCTTACTTAGCATGGTGAGAGGACATCTTTGTGTGTCACACTGGAGTCTCCTGTGAGTAAACTGTTGCGTTGTGTTTTGCCTTATGGTCTTTTAAGATGAAGCTCCATGTGATGTGGCTGTATGTGTTGTTTTGGTAGAGTGCTTAGGTGATACTGAGGATATTTGTTGGTCCAATGTCCGAGAGGTCTTTGACCCACATATACTGAGCCACTTAAAAGTAATTTTCCCAAACCCCAATGTGCCTGATACATACTGTGTGTAGTGGGTATAGTTTGTGCATTTTAGGTAACCTGGTTGGTATTATGAGTGCTTGTATGAGAGAGCTTTGCTTCTAGTGACATTGTGACTGCATGTCTCTCATACCTTGTCAGTTTAGGAATTAGTTTTGTTGTCAGTTATCATCAGGCAATTACTACATTGCCTCAGGATACCTATATTCACCTAGCTGGCTGTGAAGATGTTATTGACCCTTTTTAGTTTATCAGTAGGTTGTTGCAAGAGTACAGAATAATGGGAGTATCAAATCCAAAACACATGAGGCAGTACTTGTCACTATGCAGATTTACTCTGCACAACTGTGTCTGGGTAGTCTGAAGAGCAGTTTATAGAAAAAATAATTCTAAGTGTCTGCATCTGCCAAGGGCGCTGCTAAAATTTGCTGCACTGAGCCAAGCCTAGTGCAAACATGCTACCTTTACAGATGCTGAAAATAACCAGTAAATAAGTAAAATAGCCCTTGGCCAATCACAACAAACACAGTCTAAGTTTTCCTAAGTGATTTTAAGAACAGAATATGACCAGACTATATTCCACTGCTACTAGAGAACAGCAGTAACCCTTTTAGGGTCTTAAATCATAAAATGGATCTGAACTGCAAAAAACAACCGCTTAAAACAATAAAGCTACCTAGACTGCGGAAAGGAATCCAGCTCAGCAGTATTCTAACCAGCAGATGAAGAGAGGAGGCAGGAGTGCAGCAAATACAGTTTTAAATGCAGTGGTAAAATTACAGCGCTCTACAATTATTTAGAGTGTAAAACTTAACAAATAATGCACAAAAATAAGAGTAATACTTGCAGTTGACTTGAAATGTATGATTAAATGATGCAGAGGACTTACCAAGTGATCATTCATTGATAGGCTGGAAACTCTTGTAAGATCTCAGTTGAGGCTTTGAGTTTGACTTCTACACTGAACCTGCTTTTTTATTGCATCACTTATTGGAGTGCTTATTAAAAATTATCTTTGTATATGTTTAGTATTTTGATAGTGTTTTGCTTGAAATAGAAGCCTTTTATGAATACTTTTGTCTTGTATGAAACTTTTGTTTATGGTTTGTCTGTTAATAGTTTAGTTTTTTTTCTAATTTATGCAGGAGCAGCCCGTGGTACCGGACTGCTGGACTGCTGCCCCCCCAACTTTCTCATTTAAAAAAAAAAAAAAAAAAAAAAAGAGTTTAATTACTATTTTTTATACACTAGTAGTAGTTTGAAATGCAAACTAGTGTGTAAAGCTGGAGACGAGACGAGACCCGGAATTTGGAGCAGTGCACAAGCACGCTCGAGTTCTGATAAAAAAAATATCTTTTTGTTGCTGGGCTGTTTTTAAAACTGTCCGGATTGGGAAGATTGCAGGCATCAATGAAAATGCCCAGAAGTCACTGCGGTTTTAACTGCATGAAATAGGAAGCCGCCGGGACTGTTAAGTTAGCAGCATGACAAGTAATATGGGTATGTTATGTGGATGCTGGTTGGTCCTTTTACTCGGTCTCATTCTCTTGCCATGCTTTAACTGGATATAGTTAAGTTGTGAGGTTGAGAGCGATAGACGGAGGACTCCCTGGGAAAAAAAAAAAAAAGTGGAAATTGTTTAAACATTGATCAGAGACTCTGAACCAGACTTTAAGGTGAAAAAAGCCAAGGTAGGCCATTTGTAAATTACCCCCTCACAAAAAAAATAAATAAATAAATAATTCAGTTTTTATCATGGCAGGGTCAACCAGATAATGTCTGTAGTTATTTTTTTTTTTGGCAGGGTCGACCAAATGCTTTCTGTATTTATTTTTTTCCTGGAAGGGTTGATCAGATACTAGTAGTATGTGTTTTAGGAGCTCTTGATGACTTTATTTATTTGTTTTTTTAAGTACAATATCCTGGCTGGATTAACCAGATACTAAGGCAGTGTGCTTTGGAGGCTGCTTGACTGTGGATGTCTTTTTTTTTTTTTTTTTTTCCTAATAAAATGTGCTGGAAATATGCTGGAAGGGTCAAACAGCTACTAGGTACACAATGTGTTTTGTGGGCTACTTGTGAATGAAGTGTTTAATCTTTGCAGGGTCAGTCAAAATAGATGCGGTGGTGTGTGGATGTTTTGTTGAAACTCTGGCCTTGCATGACTGAAGTGTGCATGAGTGAACTGAAGTAAGATCACCTGCAAGCTCTTAATTTTGTGATGGTAAGGAAATACAGTAATGTAACCATTGTCTTCTCTTTTCATTATTTTAAACATTGTAGGCTCAAAGCAGATATTGTGGGTAGGCAGTTTGCCTAGTGACTATAAATAGTATAAAGTGTCCACATGCAGGTAGAGACAACAGCCTGAAATATCCACAGTCTCTGTCACTTCAGTTACGAATTCCAATTCCAGTAGGATATAAAAAGTTATTTATTCAGCTAGCAAAAGTTAGCGCTCTCACCAAAAAGGCTTTCTCAAACTACAAAGCTGCCATTGAAACACATCATTTAAATATATAAAAGACAAAGCTGATAGGTTCAAAGTTAATTAATTAAACATGCTAAATACTGCATCATTGATTCATTTAAAATGCTATACATTCATTTATACATGCATAGAATCACAATCCACATTAAAACATTTAAAAACATACAGTACCCTAAATCTATAAAGAATATATAAAAAACATATAAAGAATATATAAAAAACATGTGATAAATAAAACTAATGCCTAAAAATTCTTCTCTTTTTTAGAAGTGGTTTCACTTGTGTTTTATCATTTAGTCCAGGCTTCTTATCTGCTCTCAGCCTGACTATCCATCTAAGCTCAGCCTCTTGTAAATGAGCATCTACATCCCCACCTCTAATATCTGATAGGACATGTTGCATGACATTAAAAACAAAATAATGTTCAGCACCCATACTTTTAACATGTTTCGCAAATGCGTTATGTTCGGACCCAATCCTAATACTATAAACATGTTCCCTGATGTGCTCCCTAAGCTGTCTGCACGTCTTACCTACATAGAAAGACGTGCATGAGACGCACCGGGCTAAATACACCACATTTGTAGTTGTACAGAATGTGTTGGTCCTAAATTCATAGACTATCCCAGTAATGGGGTGTGTAAAGGTCAAACCTAAATCCACATACTTGCATTGATTGCATTTACCACATGGCTGAGTGTTAAAACTACCATTCCTTATATTCAACATCCTGCGAACCGATCTATCACAGAGTTTATTCTTAATATTCTGTTTGTTCTTATATGTAAAACTGGGATCCTGTCCCACTACACCGGATAACTCTTCATCCAACTTCAAAACGTCCCAGTGTTTCCTCACTACCCCTCTAATGATACTAACATCCCTGGTGAAATACATAGGGATCCTAAGAGGTTCTATTTTACCAATAGAACTGACAGGGTTAACACCCTTCCAATCAGAAAAATAAGGTTTAGCCGAACCTTCTCTTAGAGAGTTAACTAACTCAATATTCCTTTCCACATCCCTGGTGGCGTACTGTCTTTCCAAAGCCTATTTTTAAGGGCAGACATCTCCAGAGAATAATCCGTTGTACTAGGGTTTAAGCGTGAAGCCCTCATGGACTGCCCTTTCATTATGTTTTCAAAACATACCTTGGATGCATACTTCGCCGATGTAACAGAGTGTTCCTAAAACATGGCTTTCTATGTATGGAAGTATTCAATAGGCCATTAGCAAGTCTATTAATACTAACATCTAAGAATGATATACTTGACTTGGAATAATTCACTGTAAACTTAAGAAAATCTGTAAGACCATTAAGCTCTTCCACAAACTGGATCAGGGATGCCTCACTACCTTTCCAAATTAGGAAGAGGTCATCTACAAACCTTCTATAATAGCCTACATTCTCACTAAAACCAGCCATGAGAAACAGTGATTCCACTTCCCAGTCAGCCATAACCAAATTGGCGTAGCTATTGGCACAAGATGTGCCCATAGCTACGCCATCCTTTTGTACAAAGATTTTGTCGTCGAAGACAAAAACATTATTTTCCAAGACTATCTCCATGAACAAGGCAATAATGTCTATGAATTCTTCATCAAATCAAAGTCAGAATTCCTCTTTATATAGCGTTGTAACCTCAGTACACCTTCAGTATTGGGAATGACTGTAAATAAACTTACCACATCTAGTGTTACAAGTATGTAAAATTCCTGGTCATCCAAAGTAGCCATATATTCATATAGGTCAACTAAAAATTGTTTGCTATCCCTTAATGTATACATATTGGAATCAACCAAAGGTCTAAGGTAAAATTCCAATAAGATGGAAAAGGGTTCAGTCAGCCATCCCTGTCCTGCGACAATAGGTCGCAATGGTGGATCAATCAAGGACTTATGAACCTTAGGCAGTCCTTTTATTTCTGGTAGGAGTGGATTACTAACTTTTAAACACCTCAACAATGTATCTGGTAAAAGCTGATTCTGGTGCAGATCCTCAAGTGTATCATAAACTTGGAAAACTTTAATTCCTACTTCATTGAGACTAATAATATTATAAAATTCAGTGTTACTAAGCATTAGATTCATACTACATACATACTTGTCTGTATCCATAACCACTTTCGGTCCCCCCTTATCTGCTGGTCTGATAACTATTGACTCCTCATTTCTAAGATCATTCAAAGCCTTCCTTTGTAAGTACGTTAAGTTATACTTCTTAGACCTAGATCCATACTTCTTCTTTTCACTGTAATACTTATATAAATCATCTTCAACCAATTTATATGAATTAAATGATCTTAGAAATGAGGAGTCAATAGTTGTCAGACCAATAGATAAGGGGGGACCGATAGTGGTTATGGATACAGACAAGTATGTATGTAGTATGAATCTAATGCTTAGTAACACTGAATTTTATAATATTATTAGTCTCAATGAAGTAGGAATTAAAGTTTTCCAAGTTTATGATACACTTGAGGATCTGCACCAGAATCAGCTTTTACCAGATACATTGTTGAGGTATTTAAAAGTTAGTAATCCACGCCTACCAGAAATAAAAGGACTGCCTAAGGTTCATAAGTCCTTGATTGATCCACCATTGCGACCTATTGTCGCAGGACAGGGATGGCTGACTGAACCCTTTTCCATCTTATTGGAATTTTACCTTAGACCTTTGGTTGATTCCAATATGTATACATTAAGGGATAGCAAACAATGTTTAGTTGACCTATATGAATATATGGCTACTTTGGATGACCAGGAATTTTACATACTTGTAACACTAGATGTGGTAAGTTTATTTACAGTCATTCCCAATACTGAAGGTGTACTGAGGTTACAACGCTATATAAAGAGGAATTCTGACTTTGATGAAGAATTCATAGACATTATTGCCTTGTTCATGGAGATAGTCTTGGAAAATAATGTTTTTGTCTTCGACAACAAAATCTTTGTACAAAAGGATGGCGCTATGGGCACATCTTGTGCCAATAGCTACGCCAATTTGGTTATGGCTGACTGGGAAGTGGAATCACTGTTTCTCATGGCTGGTTTTAGTGAGAATGTAGGCTATTATAGAAGGTTTGTAGATGACCTCTTCCTAATTTGGAAAGGTAGTGAGGCATCCCTGATCCAGTTTGTGGAAGAGCTTAATGGTCTTACAGATTTTCTTAAGTTTACAGTGAATTATTCCAAGTCAAGTATATCATTTTTAGATGTTAGTATTAATAGACTTGCTAATGGCCTATTGAATACTTCCATACATAGAAAGCCATGTTTTAGGAACACTCTGTTACATCGGCGGAGTATGCATCCAAGGTATGTTTTTGAAAACATAATGAAAGGGCAGTCCATGAGGGCTTCACGTTTAAACCCTAGTACAACGGATTATTCTCTGGAGATGTCTGCCCTTAAAAATAGGCTTTTGGAAAGACAGTACGCCACCAGGGATGTGGAAAGGAATATTGAGTTAGTTAACTCTCTAAGAGAAGGTTCGGCTAAACCTTATTTTTCTGATTGGAAGGGTGTTAACCCTGTCAGTTCTATTGGTAAAATAGAACCTCTTAGGATCCCTATGTATTTCACCAGGGATGTTAGTATCATTAGAGGGGTAGTGAGGAAACACTGGGACGTTTTGAAGTTGGATGAAGAGTTATCCGGTGTAGTGGGACAGGATCCCAGTTTTACATATAAGAACAAACAGAATATTAAGAATAAACTCTGTGATAGATTGGTTCGCAGGATGTTGAATATAAGGAATGGTAGTTTTAACACTCAGCCATGTGGTAAATGCAATCAATGCAAGTATGTGGATTTAGGTTTGACCTTTACACACCCCATTACTGGGATAGTCTATGAATTTAGGACCAACACATTCTGTACAACTACAAATGTGGTGTATTTAGCCTGCAGGCCTCATGCACGCCTTTCTATGTAGGTAAGACGTGCAGACAGCTTAGGAGCGCATCAGGAACATGTTTATAGTATTAGGATTGGGTCCAACATAACGCACTTGTAAACATGTTAAAAGTATGGGTGCTGAACATTATTTTGTTTTTAATGTCATGCAACATGTCCTATCAGATATTAGAGGTGGGGATGTAGATGCTCATTTACAAGAGGCTGAGCTTAGATGGATAGTCAGGCTGAGAGCAGATAAGAAGCCTGGACTAAATGATAAAACACAAGTGAAACCACTTCTAAAAAAGAGAAGACTTTTTAGGCATTAGTTTTATTTATCACATGTTTTTTATATATTCTTTATATGTTTTTTATATATTCTTTATATATTTAGGGTACTATATGTTTTTAAATGTTTTAATGTGGATTGTGATTCTATGCATGTATAAATTAATGTATATAATTTTAAATGAATCAATGATACAGTATTTAGCATGTTTAATTAATTAACTTTGAACCTATCAGCTTTGTCTTTTATATATTTAAATGATGTGTTTCAATGGCAGCTTTGTAGTTTGAGAAAGCCTTTTTGGTGAAAGCGCTAACTTTTGCTAGCTGAATAAATAACTTTTTATATCCTACTGGATTTGGAATTCGTAATTGAAGTGACAGAGACTGTGGATATTTCAGGCTGTTGTCTCTACCTGCATGTGGACACTTTATATTTTATCAGCATTTTTATACTTGGATGCAGGAGAGTTAATCCCTTTATTGGTTTGCTGTGGTTTGATTTGTTATACTATAAATAGTATGTTTGAATGAAATGACTGGCCTTACTGTCATACTTCTGACTTGTTTTGCAAGAGTAAAATGCATGTGAGTGAAGTAAGATCGACCACAAGCTCTGAACTCTCGCGATTGTGATAAAAAAATACATATAGTAATAACAGTATTGTCTTTTATCCTTTTGTGCCTTTTATCCTCACAAAATCAAATCAGATACTATGGGTGGGGTGGGCAATAGGGATTGTGGCTATGTGTGAATGAAGCAACTGGCCCTACTGTTTACTGTTGTTGTAATTCCGGTAAGGCTGTAATTGTTGTCCGTACTTTCAGATGAATGTAATCTAATTATCAAATATATGAGTCATTCTTAATGTATGTTACTTCATATCTGCTCATGTATATATTAAATGTCTGCTTAAAAATGTTTGCAGTATGTTGCAGTTTTTCTCCCTGGACATATGCTGAAAAGGTTTTTTGACTAAAGACAGACAAACCTAGGTAAACAAAAAGTAAAATAAATGAAATATGTAAAGTTAGCTTGCACACACAAGTTGTGATCAATGTTTCTGTCAACGAAATTAAATTCATGCAAATATGTTAATTTAATCTTGGCAGGGTCTCTATGTAAATGAAATGAGTTGACTGGCCCTGCTGTTTACTGTTGTAATTCTGGCTTTAAAAGATTAATCTGTATTTTGGTAAAGTCAGCTGACATGCAAGCCTGTGTCAGTGTCTCTCAGAACCACTGGCGCATTAGGCATTGGAATGATCTTGAATTGTGAATAATATAGTACAGTGGGATTTCCAAATCTTTTTACTTTTCACTTGGCATTGCACAAAATGCAGATTACTTGATACAGTACAATGTATGTTTACTACATCGTGTGTGTTCATAATAGTTCATGCTGTCAAGACTAACCTTTTATCGTTTAGAGATGTTTAGGTTTTGTGCTATTATAGCATAAGTTAAACACATCATTAGCTCTAAAATGTGATTTAGTGTAGTATTTGGTAGACTAGTCAGCATGTGTAATGGTGATTGAGCAGTTATTTTATGTAGCATGGCAAGCATGATCAGTGTTGATCCCACTGTAAAATAGCTCTGCCCTATGAAGTTAACCCCACCCCTTTCTAGTTGGTCCCACCACATTGAGGTGTCTGCTGCAGTCCCCCTTTGAGTTTGTCACCAGCCGCCACTGTTTTTATGTGTCAGATAGAAGAGTCTCCTGCCAGTCACAGGATCCTTGTGTTGGCAGGCTCTTGAGTGTGATGAAGCATGTTACTCTAAGTCATTTAAGGGGAAGGTTCACTGAATCAGTAGTACAGTGTCCACCCATTTGGAGGGGCTCGCAAACAACTGCATTGCAAGTGTGACTTTATCATTGACAAATGGTTAACGGTGATTTATGATTTCTCTTTCTCTCTTCTGTAGGGAAATTGATTTGTATAGTGTGTACTCACACTACTTTACATAACTCAATTGCATAATTACAAACTGATAACTTGGTGTAAGGAGCTAAGAATAAAGCATGGAGTATGGAGAGTACTGCTCAAGATATGAATTGATGTCAGAATGTTAATAAGTAATAATAATTACTTAATTACATTTTTCCACTACAGCTTTTTTCAAATGGAAGCAGAGTATTGTGCACAAACAGTGAACAGTCGCAAGCAGTTTTTTTTCCACCTTTACAAAAAGTGATGCTGCCTCCGAACTCTTTTGTGGGGAAGGTTGCCTTTATCACAGGAGGAGGTACTGGACTCGGTAAAGGAATGACTAGTGCACTTTCTAGTTTAGGTGCACAGTGTTTTATAGCTAGCAGGTAAGCTGCTTAATAACTACATTTATTTATTTTATTTTTATTTTACATTTGATAACTAGGAAAGTCCACTGGACACAGGTCATTTTTCAGTGTAGGCCTGAGGAAAAAAGCTCCACAAATAATTGACATAAGTTGAGCACAACAGTCGAGATAAGTTGACGACTAGTATATCACAGTATACAAGCTACCCATCTATGTCAAGCAAAGTTCTTCATTAATACTCTTCAAGAAAAATCTTGAGTGGATGGGAAATAGGAAGTACACCCTGGGGATCACTTTGGCTCTGCTCGACAGTGGCACAGGAAAATAACTTTCTTGGGTGGCATAAGCGAGGGAACCTTGTTGGCTAGGCTTGTGTAGGCCCTTGGGCCAATAGTCTAGTACCTACCTATGAACAAGTTGATTTAGAAAACATACATGGATAGTGTATAATTTGAAACAAATACACTCAAGATAGCTATACATACAAATGTGTCATCAAAAACGTTGTAAATCAGTGTCAGATAATTTAGAATGTGGCCCCCATAGGTATAGTAGTAGATGCAGCAATTTCTCTGTAGTGAATGCTCAATGGTGAGGTGAGATTGCAGTATAAAAAGCTAGAACTAGCCTGAGCAAGTACACAAACATAGCCATGTAGTATGGAGATGAGATCTTGGTGCTTTCTTAAACTGAGTTAGTGAAGAGATGAAAGATAAATTGGTTGGTAGTGAGTTCCATGTTTTAGAAATGTAGTTGCAGAAGAGTGATTCACCTACTGTGTTACAACAGTAAGCCCATACAAAGTTACTAGAATCAGTGACTGGAGACTGTGTGCAGATTAGATCACGGGTCCCATTCTTGAACTGGCGCATCAGGTTATATACAGTACTGCTCAGAGGTATAGCTATATGGGGGCAGTCTGTCTTTGAGCCAGCAAGTGAGGGTGTCCTTAAGTCTGTTTTCATGGTGTTCTCTCCTGTTCTTTGTTTTGATATATCACTGTAAATAAAACTGAAGGTTATACTGTCTCATAACTTAGGTGTAGAAGGCAGAACACTGACCTCATGCTTAAGAATTCACACCTCCTGCTGTCAGCCAAAGAAATGTTTCCTCCCTTGTGCATGCATAAAGGCACATTCTTTTTAATTTCCTGTATTTTCATATGCAGTCCTTGGCCAAATTATTCAGTCTGCTACATTGAATTTGCTTCAGTATTTTTAAGAGTAAAGCAGGTAACCTTGAACTACAAGCTTTGTGCATTAAACAGGTATTGTTTTCTGTTTTTATAGTACTAGTTTGATACAATCTGCCACACTTCCTGCTTTTACCAGTTCATTATTTCCTTATTGAGGATGGGTTCATAAATAAAATTATGTGAGTAGTGCTTTTCTGCCAACAATGTTGTATAAAGGGCATGGGGGAAATGGGGAGATTCAGAATTTCTAACTTTCTGGGAGTATTGCATTCAGTGCTGTGAAGTTCATTTGTAAGGTCACCCACTCAGATTGGCAAGACATAAACTGAGGAGAAAAGTTACCAGATTTCAATCATTTTAATAAATGCTTCTGTTCAATCAGAAGTTAGTTAAATAAAATCTGTTATATTAAAATCATTTTCTGAGAAACATAAACGATTTGTATTTCTCGGAGGTTGTTTTGTACAAGAATGCAGATGTAATTGCTATAAAGATACAGGGTAGATGGCATATAAGCTGGGTTGTTATGTTGCTCTAGGCTTTGTGAAATATAACTACCAACAACTACTATCTCCTGCAGATAAATGTTTTCCTTTGTGCATAACTGTAAATACAATGTTGTGTTTACTTTTTTTGCTTCTTTTGTAAATATTAGGATTTCAGTGTTTTTGCTACTTAACCACTCTGTTGTACAATTAATATATGCTATTTTCTACAGTATACCTTTTACTCGTCTACATTGCCTAGTATTTTACTGGGTATTTGTTATTCTTGCATTTTTATTCAGTTGTCATCACTGACTTATTCCCACTCTTATCTCTAATCTTTGTTATCCTGATTTTGTGGTATAAACTTATATAAGTAAATATTGTGGGAAGTAATAGCTAGGCAATTGTTATGGCTAGGTTTGTATAGGCCCTAGAGCCGATAGCCTAGTACCAACCTATGAACCTATAAACATGAGCCTGCAATGCATGCATTTTCTTTGTGTACTTAAATTTACTGTTTGACTTGCTTTTATGGCCTGGGTCATAGCTGAAAAGGGACCTTAGATCAGCCCACCTACCTGATTAACAAATATAAAATAAAATATATCTTATTACTACACATTACAATCTGCTGACAGATGTTCTTGCAATTTCTTCTTCACCTTCTAGTCTAGTGCACCTTTGGACATAAGCTGTCAGTCCCATGAATGTTTTGGCAGCTTGGGAAGGGAATTGGGAACTCTGTGGTAGGAGCAGGAGATGAGTGGCGTGAACTTGCCTGCAGCATCATGTATATTGCTTATGAGAAGGCTTTTCTTTGAAATGTCCAACTACCAGTATGCTGGGTCACGTTCTTAGGTGGATATGCAGTAATGCCATGAAGGACCTGCAATGGTCCCTACCGTGGGCCAGTAATCAAGTAGCGGCAATCCTCACCAATGACACCAGTGAGGGACGACCACTAGGAACAAAAATGGATACACACAGTATTTTCAGATGCAGCTGTCTGTACCAAGCACCGTATCCCTTAAGAACACACAAGGAGCACACTCCAGACCTGGGGCTGGACTCTGTGTCTCTCCAAGCCCCAAACAAGACTCCACACTGACCACTTTGCAGCTGTGTGTCCCAATTCCAAATAATAGCTAGTATACTTGAGTATTTGGTTTTCACCGGAAGTACTGGCACAGATTTATCAGCTGTACCCCTCTTTCCAGACTATAAGGTAATTATGCTGAGTAAAATTAATATTAATACAAATGGTAGAGTTTGACCAATGCAGCAAGGCTTTCAGGAGCGGCTACAGTGTCACTAAAATTAAGTAAAATGTTAAAAATATTCTCTAAAAGACCAGCCACAATGAAAGGTTTAGAAATATTTAATAATAAATAATAAAATAGAAAACATGAGAATACCTAATATCTAGTTACAATAAACACCAGAGTTTCAACCACAGGTGATATAAAAAAAATAACACAGTTTGATAGATTTCCATAGACGCAAAACAGCAATGCTTAACTAATATCACTATTTTTTCCTGACTGACTAAAGCATTACTGTTCCCTAGTTAAGTTACTTACTACAGTAAGGCAAGATGATGAGTGCTGAGTTGCTTACTACAGCAAGGCAAGCTGAGGTGAAGTTGTGTGAGATATCTGTGAGATCTTTCCTGTCAGGTTTCGAAAAAAAAATGCTGCTGTGAGAGTTCTGGACTATCTCTCACTAATATCTAAAATAAATCCTATCAGTGCTGGTTATAGAATGACATTGCATTTGGTCACCTGACTCTGGTACAGTACACATCCAGAGCTGTGCTAGGATCTGTTGCAGCATCTGGAAGCTATACAGCAATCTCAAAAACGTCCACCCTTCCAGGGTAGCAATTAGTTCACCCCTAAGGACAATACAGTAAGATTCCTAGGCTTGGTTTTCCCAGACATTTTTGTGTCTGGCTGCAATCAGGCCTGTAAGATAAAATCTTTATGTTCTAAACCAAACCATTTAATTTTCAATCTATTTTTCAAAATTAGATGGACTGAGATTAAACTCTTCCCTACCAGAATTTTTTTTTTAAACGTATGTATAACTGATTAAATGTATATCTCTTTTCTGTCCAGCAGGATCCACTGTTGATGTATTTTTAACACAAGCAACTTTACAAATACATTTTAACATAAACATCTGTACAAACCAGTGTTATAGTCAAATGACATTAAATTCTTTACAAAACTATGGCTAGCTATGCTGGCATATGTTACACATGCACTGCCCTACTTTCCCTGGCACAGATGACACTATCTTTATCATGACATCTCTCCCCCCCTTTAAAGACTCAAGAGCTAGTTTTTCAAGTGACCATAGGAAAAACATTCCTTGAGAGAAATGGGCCTGTCTGGGAACACATTAACCTATACCCTGCTTGCTTCCCTTTCCCAGTCAAGGTGAACCTTGGCCAAAGGTATTTGGAATGGGATCCATCCTAAAGCTCTGACTGGAGTGAACTACCCAAGCAAGTACTGCTCCTCTGTAACCACTGCAGGCTTCGCAATGGTTATGACAGAGGCTGTCTCTGTCTTAGCAATGTGGCCTGTCTTCCTTCCCATAAGATAGGATACAAACTCCGGTGATAGTTTTGTACCCTTGTTTTCTCCAGGCAACTTACCACTGCATGCTGCTGTTCCCACTTGCTGGCTCCCACACCTTTTGTTCCCTGCCTTGCTTCCGTGGACATTTGTATGCTACATATGGCCCCTCTGGTTACATTTAAAACCTCTAACCTTTGATCCTTGCTGTGTACCTGAACTAGTGGCTTCCTCTGTTACAGGTGGACTCTGGGGTGTTTTAGGCCACCCACCATGGGTTCCCTTATATCAATATGCAGCAATGGGTATCCCCTTCTTGTGTAGTGTTGCCTTGTGTGCCAAGTAGAGAACCCATTTTCTCCTCAGCTCATCTGCAGTTACATTCCCTGTCTGTCAACCATATTCTCGTGTCCTCAGGCAAAATGCTGAGAGCTTGTTCCTCACCAAAAGGTCTGCTAGCCTTTCAAAAGTGGTGACCTGACAACTGCTTACCCACCTATGAAAATAAGTGCTTAACTCAGCAATATAATTACATGCACTTTCATCTGCCTTGCATCTATGCTCACAAAACTTTTTTTCTGTAAGCTTAATGTGTTAATTTAAAACATTTCAATAAACATTGCTTAACTTTATCATAGTTGAAACAATCAGTATCAGACAATTTAGAAGTAGCAGTTACAGCATTACCATGGAGTAAGGGGGTCTAGAACCGTACCCATAGCCCCTGGTCAACATTATATTGTTTACATACTCTTTCAAATACATGAATAAAACCATCAAAATTATCATCCTTTGAAAACTGTGGGAGAAATTTACTGAACTTTATTGCTTTTGAGGTTTGGTTATTCCCTTCCCCATTACCTCCATGACCCTGACGAAGAGTCAGCATCTCCCTGTCATGTTGGCACTGTTTCTCATTCTCTTCGGCCTCTAAATGCCGCAGTCTGTCTGCTGATTCTGATTCCATATGTTTTGCCTGCCACAGTCTCTCATTTTCTTCAGCTTTTAAACACCGCAGTCTCTCTGCTAATTGTTATTCCAAATGTTTGGCCTCCAGTTGAAGTCTCTCTAACTCCAGATGGGTTTTTAAGTCCTGAGGAAATGGTTAACTGTCCTGTTTCTGAAGGCTGCACATCCCCATCACTAGACTGGTTATCGGTCTGTGCTGCAGCTGTGATTAAGGCTGAAATAATTTCCTGTTTAGTCAGGTTGGCATGCACCAGTCCTTTGGCTTCGCACAACTTGGCTAACTGGCTCTTTGTTAGCTTGCTATAAACCTTTGCTGACACCTTTGCCTGCTTTCCCTGACTAAACTAAACTACCACAAATAACTGTTGTGAAAACGAAACTCTATAGGTTTACCTTGTGGCTGCTATGAGTATACACACCTTCAGTGACAACTACCCATGGGCTGCTGAAGTTTAATATCCCACCACTGCTGACCAATATATGTTGGTCCCTATTCCAGGCCAGTATTCAAGGAGCCTCACTCCTCCCAACTGACACCCGTCAGGGATGGCCACTAGGAGCAAAAACGGATGCACAGTGTTTTCAGATGCAGCTCTCTGTACAAAGCACAATTTCCCTTAAGAGCACACAGGGAGCACACTCCAGACCGGGAGCTGGACTCTTGTCTCTCTAAAAGCCCTAAACAGGACTCCACAATGACCACTTTGGAGCTCTTGTGTCCCTGTCACACACACACACACACACACACACACACACACACACACACACACACACACACACACCTGGGAAAGGCTGGCACAGATTTACTAGCTATGGTCCCTCTGCCCAGACTATAAGGTAATTACGTTGCCACCAGTCAGCTACGCTAAGGCTGTTATAAGGGTACCCAGTTATCTTCTTCTTCTTCTTTCGGCTGCTCCTGTTAGGGGTCGCCACAGCAGATCAACTGTTTCCATTTCTTGCTGTCCTCTGCATCATCTTCTTCTTCTTTCGGCTGTTCCCGTTAGGGGTCGCCACAGCAGATCAACTGTTTCCATTTCTTCCTGTCCTCTGCATCTTGCTCTGTCACACCAACCGCCTGCATGTCCTCTCTCACCACATCCATAAACCTTATCTTAGGCCTTCCTCTTTTCCTGTTACCTGGCAGCTTCATCCTTAGCATCTTTTTCCCAATATACTCTGCATCCCTCCTCAGCACATGTCCAAACCAACTTAATCTTGCCTCTCTGGCTTTGTCTCCAAACCTTCCAACCTGGGCTGACCCTCTAATATACTTATTCCTAATCCTGTCCATCCTCGTCACACCCAGTGCAAATCTTAACATCTTCAACTCTGCCACGTCAAGCTCTGACTCCTGCCTTATTGTCAAAGCCACTGTCTCCAACCCATATAACATAGCTGGTCTTACTACCCTCTTGTAGACCTTCCCTTTCACTCTTACTGGTACTCGTCTGTCACAAATCACTCCTGACACTCTCTTCTCCACCCACTCCATCCTGCCTGTACTCTCTTCTTCACCTCTCTTCCACACTCACCATTACTCTAAACTGTTGATCCCAAGTACTTAAACTCATTCACCTTCGCCACCTCTACTCCCTGCATCCTCACCATTCCTCTGTCCTCCCTTTCATTCACACACATATATTCTGTCTTAGTCCTGCTGACCTTCATTCCTCTTCTCTCTAGAGCATATCTCCACTGCTCCAGGGTCTCCTCCACCTGTTCCCTACTCTCACTACAGATCACAATGTCATCTGCAAACACCATAGTCCACAGGGACTCCTGTCTGATCTCGGTACCCAATTATACTGAGTAAAATTAATGCTAATGCAAATAGAGTTTGACCAATGCAGTGAGGCTTTCAGGTGCGTCCACAGTATCATTAAATAAGTACAAGTACTCTTTAAGATTCTCTAAAAAAACAGCCACAATGAAATGTATAGAAATATTTAATAATAAATAATAAAATAGAAAACACGAGAATACTGAATATCTAGTTACAGTAAACACCAGTGTTTCAGTCACAGGAGATATAAAAAATAACGCAGTTGGTTAGATTCCTACAGATGCAGAAAAATAATATTTAACTAATCTCAATATATTTTCCTGACTGACTAAAGAATTACTGTTCCCTAGTTAAGTTACTCTCTACAGCAAGGCAAGATGTTGAGTGCTGTGTTACTTACCACAGCAAGCCAAGATGAGGTGAAGTTGTGTGAGATCTCAGGATACGAAAAACAAAGTGCTGCTGCGAGAGTTCCGGAATATCTCTATACATAAAAAAAATCATCATTTCAGTGCTGGTTATAGAATGACATCAGATCTGGTCACCTGACTCTGATACAGTATACACACAGAGCTTTGCTAAGTTCTGTTGCAGCATCTGAAAGCTATAAGACAATCTCAAAAACTTCCACCCTTCCAGGTTAGCAATTAGTTCACCCCTAGGAACAATACAGTAATATTCCTAGTCCTGGTTTTCCCAGACATTTTTGTCTCTGACTGCAATCAGACCTGTAAGATAAAAATCTTTATGGCCTAAACCAACCTATTTAATTTTCAATCTATTTTTCAAAATTAGCTGGACTGAGATTATCTTCCTTTCCAGAATTCTCTTTTAAAACATATACAGTTAATCAGTTATAATAATACTGTCTGACACACAAGCATCTGTACAAATCACTGTGGTAGTCAAATGACATAAAATTATTTGCAAAACTCCAGCTTGCTTTATGGCCTAAACCAACCTATTTAATTTTCAATCTATTTTTCAAAATTAGCTGGACTGAGATTCTCTTCCTTTCCAGAATTCTCTGTTAAAACATATACAGTTAATCAGTTATAATAATACTGTCTGACACACAAGCATCTGTACAAATCACTGTGGTAGTCAAATGACATAAAATTATTTGCAAAACTCCAGCTTGCTATGCAGGCATATATTACACATTAATTTTATTTTACATTTGTTTACCGGGCTGGTCTGACTGGATATATTTCCATTTTCAGCAGAGGCCCGGGGAGAAAAGCTCCACATAGACACAAAACACAGTTACGTTATACAGGTGCTGGAGGAGACGCTGGAGGAAATGGTACACTGCCTTCCTCTCCCTGGCTCCGATGGCACCACCTCATATCATCACAGGATCCATCCCTGACAGTGTGATGACATGCCTCTCAATGTATGCCCCCCATTATGGAAATACCCAATCATTATGACTCCATTTTCACTAACAGAGTACATGACTTTGATGCACTTTTGCTCCCTCCCTTTTGAAAAAGTGGAGCAGGCATTCCCTCATTACCATTTCCTCCAGCACCTGGGTCACTAATTAAACCTAGGTTATTTGGGCTGTAATGCCGACTTTATCTCTTTATTGCTGTGAAGCCAGAAGATGTTCATCTTAATGTTTAACCTTATTTATCAATGTAATTTCACCTGTTATTTAACAAAACTGCAGGTTTAATGCTGAAAGGGAGTTTATTGAATTGAGCTTCGGGATGTGGTTGGGCGACGATACTGACCTGCATCTGTTTATTTAACATTTTCCATTAGAAAGACCTGTCTTTGTGTTTGGCTGGTGGGTTCAATTGGGATTATAAACCTTTGACGACTTTAGATTAGTTCAGAGCTTTAAATAATGGCTGTGGTCCCCTTCCCCCAGCAGGCCAAAAAGTAAGATTCTTCTTTACCCAGTATTTCCAGTTCAGTGTACTTAATGATTTCTTTCACTTAAGCATGAATTTTGTGCCCTTCTCATTTTACCCTTTCAAAGACCTTGGTGATCATGTCCTAGTAATGTTTGGCTTCAATGTGGCATGGGAAGACAGAGAGAGAGAGACTCTTATCTTCCTCTACCATGATGGAACTTGGTTGATGGTATCTTCACTTCTTTCACTCCAGTGAGTGGCTTTAGTGCATTCTGGTATTTGATAAGATTCTATAAATATACTTCTTTTATCTTTGTCTCCTTATTGTGTATTTTTCTTTAGTTTCTGTATAGTTTGAATACCAGATCTGAAGTTGTTGTTTTTTCATTTGCTCTTCAACCTGTGGGACACGGATCCAGGACAGATCCAACTTGGCCGCATTTTCCAGCATTGGATCTGAGCTCCAAGCTCTTCCCCTACTCATAAGGCCTATGTCTTCCTTTTCCCCCAGATCTCGTTTACCTCTCCAATTGCTAGCATTGTGGTCTCTTGCTCCAAGCTTTTGGTGAGTGTTTTTGCTAATTTAATCCTATTCTTTTGACTTTTCCTATCCTCTTTCCACCCTTTCACCTTCCTCTATCTTTGCACTCAGGCGTTTGTCCTTAGCTTTCCAAAAAAAAAAATCTTATCCTGTTCCCTCTTTTCTCTCTCCCTCTACTTAGGTGTGTGTGTGAGTGTATTTCTTGGCTCCTCTGCTTCCCCTACCATGGCTGAGACACCTAAGCCAGGGTTTAGGAAGTGCTAAGAGTGTGGCCATAAGCTTTCCCCCACTGATGGCCACACTCTGTGTGTAATCTGTTTAGGGGTCCTGGACTTGGATTCCTTCCATTTGATCTGCGTGGGATTCAATCCCCGTGCATGTTGATCGACAGGAGGAATATGCTGATCCTTAAGGGCCTCCTTCCTCCTCCCACTGAAGAGTCCCAAGCTTCATCCTCAGCTTCCAGTGCTTCCTCCGGCCCGGCCTCTAGGTCTCAATTTCCCAACAAGAGGGTCGGGGATGAGAAGAAGCACAAACACTGAGACCGGGATAGCCAGAGGAAGTGGTGCCCTGACTTCTCTTCCTCAGCCGAGCCCCTGGCGAAATCTCACCCTGTTCCCAGCTCGGGCTCCCCCCAGCTCTGTTCAGCTTGCCTCTCCTCAGAGCTGGTGGTTTCTCAGGGTCGTTTCCCTGTATCGGCCTCCCCCCACCACCTGTCTAGGATGGTGTCTGTGGCGTCCTCGACCAGGTCCACCCACAGATTTTCCAAAGCCAAGGTGTACAGAATGATGCGGAGATGTTTCTGCACACAGACTCATATGGGAGTCTTGTCTTCCTCCACTCCCTGTGGGGCTGGGTGCATGCAGTCTGCCTTTTTGCCGATCACTCCTTCTCTGATCCAACCCCTGGCTTCAGAGTCTTTGGGTCCAAGGACCCTTGGCGTCGAGGGGTCTGTGCTGATGGTACTTGGTATCTTGATACCGACCATTGCCCTGAGTGGGTTGGCTCCAACCAGTTTGGAGCCATCCGGCTCTCAGAGCTGTAGCCTAGGCCCTAGAACTGAGGGGGTGGTGTTGGCTAGGAGTTTTTCAGAGCTGGGACGTCCACTCTGAGTCTCAGAGCCTGGAGGTTTGACTCCAGCTCCCCTGTTGACTTAAAGGATTATGGACCCAGTTATTCTCCCAGCTCCAGGAGTTTGTTGTCCCTCTGTCTTCGACATGGTGGAGAGGGTCCTCTCGGTTCCATCAAGACCCTTGACGCTTTCTTCCTCTGAGTCCATCCTGGCTCCATCTGTGTCTGGTCTAGATTCTGCCCCCTCAGGGACTGCCTGTCACCTCTTCGCCCAGGGAATTCCACCACCGGAACAGCCCAAAGCTTTTGCGTCCTCCCCAGAGACCCCCCCCCCCCGAGGAGGTTTCTAGAAAGCATATGTGTAAAAAGAGACACTTAGACTCCCTGCCGGACGTTCTCATGGAGGACACAGACCTGGAGAAAGATGAGGGTTCCCCCCCAGTCATCCCAGATAAAGTCTGTTTTGAGATGCATCATGGAGATCCTTCGCCAGTGTGGGGGGGGGGTGGTCTTACCATAAACCCAACCCAGACGAGTTGGTGTCCCTGGAGGCATTTGGCGCAGGACCCTCTACATCCTGGGTGTCCCCTCCTGTGGATCTCATTACATCTTGGGTGTGGAAGGAGCCCGAAATGGTGGAGCCTATCCCCAAACACCCTGATAAGATCCTCCGTGCCCCTTCAGATAAACTGCATTGGTCGAAGGGATCCCCTGTCAATGCCATAGTGCCGGCGGTGGCTACCAAGAAGGAGAGCTCCACGGTCCATCCGCCTGACTGAGAGTGAAGCACCATGGACCATTTTGGGAAGCTGGTCTATGCTTCAGCAATGTTCTCTGTATGTGCACTGAACTACATGACACACGTGATCAGGCTTCAGCAAGACCTAGTTAAGTCTCCATCAGAGGAGGAAAATGTTTTTTTCCTCCCGGATAGCCACCCTCACCTCCATTTCCAGCACCTCTGTGACTCCTATCTCACGCTACCAAGGGTGCCGCTAGAGCAGACGGAGCAGGCGTTGCCTTCAGGTGTCATGCCTGGCTCTGACTTTGTGCCTTTTCAGAGCCTTTTAAGGCATCTTTTACAAATACTTCGTATGATGGTTCCACTGTCTTTGGGAAGACTGTACATGACACACTGGTCCAGAGTGAAAAGGACAGGAAGACTCTGTCTGCCATCGGAATCCTCTTCTCAACCACTCAACGGACCTTCTCCAGGAATCGACGAAGGGTGAAGATCATGTGGTTCCAGAAGTCTCTGGGTTATTCCCAGGATGCTCAGGACTTGCCTTCCACCAGAGGCAGAGGAGGATTTGACAGATGCTGCCCTCACGGCAGAAGGGGTCCAAGGGTCTCTGGATTCTTTCCCAGCAGGCCCGCGCAGCAGCCCTGCTGCCCGGCTGCTCGTCTCTGGAGGCAGTCGTGGATAGACTTTCGACCCAACAGGCTGGGAGTCTGTCACAGATGATCGTTGGATGTTGCAAATCATATCCAGAGGATATTCAATCCCCTTCACACAAATGCTTCTCCCTCCCAAACACCTCCTGGACATTCCACCCGTGCAAAGGGAGGATGCAGTAGTGAAAATTTTCAAGCTGCTCAAAAAATGAGTCATCCAGCCTGTCCCGTCAGACCAGTCTGGATTAGGCATCAATTCCAGGTTCTTTTTAGTACCAGAGAAGACAGGGGACTTAAGACTGATCCTGGATTTGTCAACCCTAAACCTGGCTGTTGCCAAGACGAAATTCTGGATGGTCACATTCCAATCTGTCCTGCCCTTCCTGCAAGAGAATGACTGGATGTGCTCGGTGGACCTCTCGGACATGTACTATCACATCAAAATGAACAGATGCTCTCAGAGGTTCCTCCGCTTCCAGCTGGGCGCCAGTCGTTACCAGTTCAGAGCACTACCCTTTGGTCTCACCACAGCCCCCAGGGTGTTCAACAAAGTGATGGTGGTGGTAGCAGCTCACCTGCAGCTGCAGGGCTTCCGGGTCTTTCCTTACCAGGACAATTGGCTTCTTTCTGCTCCCTCCAGGCATTGACTCTGCCAAGCCAGGGATTTCCTTCTCCAGACTGCCCACCATTTGGGCATTACCATAAATCTCAAGTCCCGGTTGAACCAGGTTCAAGTTCTGAATTTTATTAGAGCTTGGTTAGACACCATTCAGACCAAAGTTTTTTTTAACTCCAGAGTGCAAACCCTCAAACTTCATGTCTTGTGCATCCTTCATGCTCAGTTTCCCCCAGAGTAATCTGTCTTACAGCATTGGGTTCCATGGTGGCCATGATCACCCTCGTGCCCACGACCCATTTGCACATGAGGGTGCTCCAATGGACACTCTCTGTCCAGTGGTCATTTCTAGATCTGCAGTTGTCCCATCCTGTTTGTTTATCTCGAGCATGCAGGAGTTCTCTTCTCTGATGGATTCAATCCCCAAACCTTCATTGGGGTCACCCGTTTATTCTTCCCACCCCGTTGAACCATGGTGACAATGGATGCCTCCCTACTTGGGTGGGGGCATTTCTTGGGAAGGACAGTCCAAGGCACATGATTGGCATTGCAAGCTGTTCATGCCCATCTTCCCCCAAGGACGATTGCTATCCAGACAGATATGTCTGTGGTTTGGTACATCAACAAGCAGGGGAACCAGGTCTTATCCCCTATGTCGCGAAGCCATGAGAGTGTGGGAGTGGGCAATCTCCACTGACTGTTTTCTGGTGGCAACGCACATACTGGGGAGGCCCAGCATTCTAGCAGGCAGGCTCAGCAGGTCTAGCCTTCAGATCTTTCTGAAGTGGGGTCAGCCTTGCTGCGTTCTCTTCGCCTCTCCTTCCAACTCAAAGTGCAGTGAATTTTTCACTGTGAACCCTCCACTGGGTGAAGTTCCCAGAGATGCTCTGGTTCATGCTTGGCCCACCAATTTTCTGTATGCTTATCCTCCTCTTCCCCTGATTTCAAAATTCCTCCAGAAAGCTCGATGGCTGGGGAGGTCAGTCATCCTTATTGCCGTATTCTGGCCTCGCCAAGTATGGTTCCCTTCTCTGTGGTCTCGCATAGTGTGTCCTCCCTGGACGTTAGATCCAGTTCTGGATCTAATTTCACAGCCATTAAGGATTCCACACCCCTGATCTGGCTAGTCTGAAGCTTACCACTTGGCTGCTCTAATTCCCATGATTGTTAGGACTCCCTGGGCTGTCTTCTCCAATTAAGAAGATATTGGTAGCAGCTGATAAATCTTCCACTAGGAAGGTTTATTCCAGTAAGTGGAAACGTTTTTCAATTTGGACATCTCAACTTGGCTTGGACCCCTTTACTGCCTTGGTTCCTGCTATTTTAGAGTTTCTGGCGGGTATTTTTCAACAGGGTGCTAGTTTTTCTATGGTTAAATTTCAGCTGACAGTTGTATCTAACTTCCACATAGACGAACCCAGGGAAGCTGAATCATCTCCTAAGCTTTGTAAAGCCTTTGGTTGGTCCTCCAAGCCTTAGTTTCTTCCCCCTTTAAACCCGCAGCTTCGGTGGATTTGCTGTTTGTCTTTGAAGACGGCCTTCCTGATTGCCATTACTTCAGCCAAAAGAGTGTCAGAGCTTCAAGCCTTATCGGCTAAGCCTCCTTATATGATCTTCCATAAAGACAGGGTGTCCTTGCACATTAATCCTTCTTTCCTTCAAGAGGTGGCTTCGGAATCCAATATTAATCAGGTTATCAATCTCCCTGTTTTCTTTCCAAATTTTCAAAATAAGAGGGAGTATAAATTGCACCTGCTGGATGTTCGCAGGCAGTTATGTTTTTACTTGCATAGAATGAAGTCTTTTCATAATTTTGATCAACTTTGTATTTCCTACTCTAAGTTCTTTTTAGGGAAACCTGTATCGAAGGTCACCATTGCTCGTTGGATCTCTCATTGCATAGTTTTGGCATATTCAGCCAAAGGATTATGTCCACCAGGTCAAGTTAAGGCGCATTCTACTAGGTCTTTGGTCACTTCAGCTACCTTTTGGTTCAGAGTTTCATTGGATGATATTTGCTCTGTGGCTACCTTGGCATCGTCACTTACTTTCATCTCCCATTACAGGTTGGATCTCCTATCCAGAAGCAGGGCATCCTTTGGCTCCGCCGTGCTCCGGAATATCCTTCCATGAGGGCATCCCAGGTTTTTTAGCTGGGGACTCTGTCCCACAGATTGAAGAGCAAATGAAAACCACAACTTCAGATAAAAAGAAGGTATGTACTCACCCTAACGTTCCATCTGAGTTGTTGCTTTTCATTTGTCTTCAACCGTCCCTCCCTCCTTCCCCCTGCCTTACGTGGGTTGTGTGATTGACTGGCCAGAAGAGACATAGCTTTTACTGTGGCATAACTTGTTCTTCCCTGTGGTACTGTCTGGGTATTTTTGCCAAGGGGTAAGGCATTGTATCAGGTTGGGATGCTATATTTGGCAGCAAACTCTATCTGAGGAGGAAGACGGGGGCATTATGGGTAGGGGAGGAGGTTGGAGCTTGGATCCGATGCTGGAAAATGTAGCCAAGTCAGATCCGTCCAGGACCTGTGTCCCACAGGTTGAAGGCAAATGAAAAGCAACAACTCAGGTGGAGTGTCATGGTGAGTACATAACTTTTTTTTTTTTTTTTTTTTTTTTTTTTTTTGTTAATGATTATTTTTCTCCGAAGCATCTCAGAGCTTCTGTCCCTGGAGTATTCAGAAAAGTCATAAGGATTCAGACCAAAAAAAGAGAGGGAGAAGAAATCGGTATAAGAATGAATTTTTCATTTGGTGTAGAATGGACAAAAGTCAGCATAAATTTCACCCTTATTTAGTGGACATAATGCGCTTAATTTATGACTAACAAGGTGGTTCAGTGGTGTAGCAGGTAGTGTTGTCATCTCACCGCAAGAGATTTTCTGGTTCAAGTCTTGACTGTGGTACTTGCTGTGTGTAGTCTGCATGTCCTCTGTGTGTTTGTGTGAGTTTTCTCTGTGTTCTCCAATTTTCTCTGACATTCCAAAGATGTGCAGTAGCTGGACTTGACACTCTAAATTGGACTGAAGTGTGAGCTTGCACGTATGTATGTGTGGCATGGAAGAACAAACACAGCAGGCTAGTTATCTGCCGGTGTGAATCTTAGCTCTTGATGATAGTCACTGTTGCAGTGACACCCTGACCCCTTGTGCAAAAATGTGGAAAAAGGGGTTGTGGATGGATAACTTGCAGGTCAGCATCATAAATGCAATGCGAGGAGATGAACATTAGCAAAAGCAAGTAACATATTACCCTCAAAAGACAAAAGAACCCTCCCCTCATCCCTTCGCCATTCATTTCTGTATATGTTAGCAGTTTCCAGTTAGGAATGCCCAGTTACGTGTAAGCTACCTTTTATAGATGCAGGCAGGTTGTATTTTAGTTCCTAATACTGCTTCTGAAGTGTTTACACTAAAATGAAGGAAGGCAGATATTGCTGTTAATACCATTTTATCAATTTGACAAGTGGGAGGGGGCTGGATATACAAGTTATTCAAAGCCCACTTCCAAAATCAGTTTTGGAAATTGAAGCAAGTCATAAGCTTTGTTCAAAAGTCAACACCATCTGCCTCTCAATCCTGAGCTAAGTATTATATTCTAGTTGCCTTACAATCATGTGTTAATTTTAGCTCTAAATACCCTTCTTTCTTTTGTTCACTAGGTAAATGAACTGGTCCTTGATACTTAACTGTCTTCATTACCTGGTCCAAATGGCAACAGCAAACATTTAGCAGTACATACATGAATGGGAGCAAATGATACAATGATACGTATATAGTTTAGCTCAACACCTTGTATAACAAGAGTCATGGAATTTCTCCATGTTTTCATTGTAACAGTCCAAGTAGCAAGTGTCCGTAGGAAGAGTTTCTGCTTTCTGATAAAGTCCCTTGGATGTATATGAACCAGAGATGTGGGGTCATCTAATTTACCTACTGTCAGTAAATATACGGACGGTCCATTAGAAGGTTCAGAAATGTGTATGTGAATTAGTGCTAAAATTAGTATTAGAAATTTAGTTGATGTTGCACAAGTCAGATACTGAGTAAATGGGTTTGCCTTCTTTGAAGGTTGGGCGTCGGGCTGGCAACTCGGCACTGTAAAAATCCACTGCCAATCATTAGTGGACCGGAGTTCTGCTGTGGCGACCCCTAAGTGGGAAAAGCTGAAAGACAGACTGATGTTACTGTATGGATTGCCCTGTCTGTTTTATGGTTACATTTTCTCTTTCTCTAATTCGAACATTGTTTAATTCTACCCTTCATTAAAACTTAAAACAAGAACATTATTTTTTATTCTCCCTCTCATGCCTCATTGATGATATGGACCAAGCTGTACTTAATGCAGCACCTGCAGAAAAATTTGACAGTGTTATATTGATTCTTAGTGGTAAATGTACTGTGCATTTTTTGTTATATTAGTAAATGCACAGAACTGAGCAATTATTTTGCTTTGCAGCTTGCATCAAACCTGTTGACCTGGCAAGCAAGGAGTGTGTTAGTAACAAGATTTTAGACATTTCTTAAATATTTGTATTATTTTTCAGTGAGAACATAATTTTTTCTTCAGGACGTACGTACTGCCCAGTGGAATATTATCATTTTGAATATCCTTAATGTCTGACAGCAACATATGCATGTTTTCACATTAAAGAGAGACACATGGAGCTGACGTATTTTTTAACCTTTTATTTGTAGAAAGTTGGATGTCTTGAAAGAGACCGCTGAAGAAATCTCTACAAAAACAGGAAATAAGGTATAAATATTTTTGTATTCATGTTTTAACCAGTGAGCTGTCTATTTTATACTCATCCACATGCGGAGAAGTGTTGAGTTCTAAATTATCGTTTGAAAAATTAATTGGGTATTTTAGTTTGCAACATCAAATCACTTAATAGCAGTCAGGTACGTACTTTTTAATTTTTGTAAGGTGATTAATTTTTATACACCAATAAATAGAACATAAACATGATTTCTCAGGTTTAATTGATTCTGATGCTTTGATTTGTGTGGTGATGTAGTAATACCCAGAGCAAGCAGAAGTAACCAACTTGAGTCTTGCATTTCTAGCGGCAGATCTTTAGTAAGAACTGCAGATGTTGGCGTGAAGAAACTATGGGAGCAAATAGGCGGTGAGAAAAATTAATGCTAGAAATTCAGTAAGGAAACGTTTAAAAAATGAGAGGGGGGATAAATATCAGAGGACCATATTTGTACTAGTTTAAATGCAGCAGAATAGAACTGGTAAGCTTCCTGGAATAGATGATAAAGTTGAAGTCTAATGTAGGGTAGCAACATTAGTAAGGTGTAGCAGATCAGCAGTTGATGCAGAAACGTGAACCTTTATTTTCAAGTCATTTACTAGATTTTTTTAACACCTTTTTTTGAATTGTCACTGAAAACATAGGCAAACATACATTTATATAAAAGAAGACAAACTATATTAACATTATATATTTTTTGTATAACTATCATCAGGTGGTGCAGCGGTAGCGTTGTCGCCTCACAGCAAGAGGTTCTCCTGTTTGATTCTCGGCTGGAGCGCCTTCTGTGTGGAGTCTGCATGTCCTCCCTGCCGTTGAGTGGCTGGCGTTTGAAAGACATGCGTGAATGGGCGTGCCTTTGTTGAAGGTTGGGCGTCGAGCTGGCACCGTAAAAATCTACTGCCAATCATTAGCGGACCGGAGTTCCGCTGTGGCGACCCCTAATTGGGAAAAGCTGAAAAAAGAAGATCATCAGTCCAACATTACATAATTTCCTATATTCCTGCCTACACTTAAATCTCACTTCTCCTCCAAAAGGTTATACTGCATGTGTTCTTTTGACGGTTTCCATTTTTTTCTATGTAATCGGCTCCTACACTTTTCTAAAGATCCTACTTCCAGTTCTTTTGTCTCTGTTACAGTATTCAGTACTTTAAATACAGTTTGTTTAAACTTTGATTTTCATTTTCTAGTAATTGCTTTTTTTTTTGGAAGCCACAAGAATTAACCATGGCAAACCCTTGCCATGTCTATACAGTTCAGATCTTGCATCCCAGCTCAAAAAATTTGATCTGATGCTGTCAATTTTCATTCTATCCTCCAACTGATGGGTTTGGATGTGATGCTTGGATCCAACTCTGCAGTTACTAAAGCTCGTGGCAACCAAGAACTCTCGAGCTTCTCCCTTACCCATAATACGCCAACCCCAAGTTACCTCAGATCTCGTTTGCCACTTTCAGCAAAAGACGTGTTTGACCTTGTTTTCGAGCTTTTTTGAGATAAATGATTATTACCTTCTATCTTGCTGTATTGTCTAATATTTTCTAATATTTGTATGTATTACTTGTCCCTTGCCTTCATACGGCATCCTATTTCTTACCATAGTTGGTAAAATTTGTTTTCTTATCTTGTCCTTTCGTACTTGACGTACTTCTTAAATTACTATAGTGTAGTAATTTTCTTTCTACACGTAAAAAAAGCTACACTATCACTGGTAGTTTATCCTTCTCCCTTTTTTCCTTAAAAAAAAATCCTGTTTTTACTTAAATTTTCTTCTTGTATAGTTTGGTATTATGGCGGAAAAAGACCCCGCTGGGTTTAAAAAGTGTGTTAAATGTGGGCACAGACTATCAATGTTTGATGCCCACACTGTGTGTGTTTACTGTCTTCGGACTTTATATTTCCAAGAAGATTGTTCAGTCTGCCAGGGCTTCAATCCCAGGGATCTGGTAGAAAGAAGAAATAAACTTATACTGAAAAGCTTATTACCATCTGCTTTTGCCGAGAAAATATCTGGGGCTCAATCCCCAAAAAGTAAAGTGTCAAAACCTTTGTCTCCGAAACCATCCACCTCATCCTGTCTGGTTTCGGAGCTGATGAGGAAAAGGCATAAGTTGGATCTGGTCAGATCCAAGAAATCCTCATCCCCTGATCCGAAAAAGAAAAAAAGTTATGGACCCGACCACCTTGGATCTGACAAAAAAGTTATCTGATCCAACTGCCTCAAGCCTTTAATATCTACCTAGGACAAGATACTCGCTGTCCATGGATCCGGTGCCTTCAAGGGTGCACTCACCCTTTTTAGAGCATCACCAGCCCAGGTCCCTGTCTATTATTTCCACTCATTCTTCCAGAAGTTTGACTGAGGAAGATGTGGAAAGAGTGGTGTAGAAGATCCTCTCGGTGCAGAGTCCGACTGGTGTTTTATCGACTACTACTCCTTCAGGTCTGGAGGTCCGTTCTTCAGCTACACCCTCACTACAAGTTCCTCCTCTGATTCCTTCATCTGTTTCAGAGTTTCTGGATCTGAGCCTTCTGGCTCTGTCTGGCTCAGATCCAAAGATAGCAATATCTTCGGATCTGAAGTTTGCTCTGAGTGCCCTGGTTCAGTTGGATCCAGAGGGCTGTCAGAGCTGAAGCTTCCCTGTCAGATCCGAGGTGTTAGTCGACTCTGAAGTTGTTGAAGCCATTTCTGCACCTCAGAGCCTCAGCATTGAATAGCTTGGCTCCGGCTTCCACCTCTGGGAGATTGCTTTTGGAGCAGAGGAGGATAGTGGTCCAAAGGCTTGTCTTTTAGGAGCCAAGGTCTTCTCTTTCTCCTGAGTGGTCTACCATTTGAGGCTTTGAAGAGGGTTTTTTCTGCCCTGGCAGAATGGATGGATCCAGCTCCCTCGGATCTTCAACCTTCTACCTTGATGTCTCTGAACTTGGAGCCTAATCATACTTTACCACAGGAACAGCCAGTCCAAGAACCCCAGGCTTCCCAGCAGGATATTATAGTTTCTTCTGATAACCTCCACAGAGCATCCCACTGAGGAGGTCAATCGGAAGAAGTGCAAGAGGAAGCACTTGGACTCTTGTCAAGAGTCAATCACGGAGGATACGGGCTTCTATGAAGGTGTAGGG
The DNA here is from genome assembly GCF_019279795.1 of Protopterus annectens. Lineage (NCBI taxonomy): Eukaryota > Metazoa > Chordata > Ceratodontiformes > Protopteridae > Protopterus > Protopterus annectens. The sequence goes on from NC_056731.1 coordinate 1,166,314,111, forward strand.
TCCCCACGGTCATCTCCTGAAGATGTCTCATTTGGAGACATCCTTGGGATCTTAAAACAGAGAGGTGGTTAGATGCCCAGCAATCCTCCGACCGAGGAGTCTGTATTTCTGGAGGCTTTTGCTACTGGCCTGTCTGCATTCTTGTTACTCCGCCCACCAACTAGCTTATTGAATTGGTCTCTCGGTGGGCATGGAAGGATGACACAGTTGGACCCATACCCAGGAGACCACACAAGATTATGACACCACCTTTTGGATAAGCAGTTTTGGGGTAAAGGAGTGCCCTTTGGATAAGCAGTTTTGGGGTAAAGGAGTGCCCGTTGATGCCATGGCCATGGTGGCGACCACCAAAAAAGGAAGTTGACAAGAGTTCCACTATTCATCCCCTTAACAGGGAGTCTAGGGTGATGGATAGGTTTGGGAAGCGTGACTGTGCTTCAGCCTTTGCCTTAAGGCCACTGAATTATTTGGCAAGGCTGTAGAGGGAAAGGAATTGTCAGATACCCTCTAATTTCTGCAGAGATCCATTCATCTGTGACTTCTCAGTTGGCTGCCCTGCAGTCTGTTTTGAATCTATTCATGAGGCTAATTTTGCATGTAGCTGAAGGAACCTCAAGGGCAGAGAATTCTGGCATTTCCATCAGGTGACATGCCTGGAAGCGATTATTTGGTTTTGCAGAGCCCTTCAAGTCTTTGTTAGTCAATGCTCCTTTTGACGGCATGTCTTTTTTTTTTGGCCCTAAAGTGAAGGGCACATTATCCAGATGTGAGAAGGATGGATATGCAGTGGGCATACATTTTTGACCCCTCCTAGATCGTTTTCAAGGAGTCAATGAGGTGGTTGAAAGATGTGGTTTAGGCAATCCCAGGGTCCTTTCCAGGACATACATGGAGAAAGTTCCCCATAGGTAGAGGGAGGGGGTCTCCAATGGTAAATACCGCCTTTGTGGCAGAGGAGGCCTACAAAACCAGGGGTCCAGAGATTCTTTCTTGGGTAGACCCTATTAGTGCTCCTGAAAGGAGGCCTGATTGTCTGCCTCTGGAGGCAATCAGGGTTGATTATTCCTGCACCAGAGAGACTGGCTAGACATAGCAAAAGATACTTGGGTGTAAGGATTATTTCCAGAGGTTATATAATACCCCTTTCCTTTCCACCTCCAATCTCAAGGGCGATCCCTGAAGTTCCACCCAATAAGAGGGAAGAAGCAGCAATTCTAATACAAAAGCTGCTAGAAAAAGAGTCCTCCAAGAGGTCCCATTAGACCAGATAGAATCTGGAACTTACTCGGGGTTCTTTTTAGTGCTAAAAAAAAAGGACTGGAAAACACTTTTAGATCTCAGCAACCTGAACAAGATATTTGGACACACCAAGTTTCGGATGGTCAGGGTTCAGTCCATTCACCCTTTTCTGTGCAAAGATGACTGGATGTGCTCAATAGACCTTCAGGATGAGTACTATCACATAAAGATCAGCAGATGATCCAGAAGGTACTTATGCTCAGATGATCCGGAAGGTACTTATGCTTCTGGCTGGGAACCAATCGTTACCAGATGTTCTTCGTGTTTCACTGTTGTGGTCATCACACTTGGGTTATCTGCTTGCAGGTAGCCCTCAGTCAGCCTGAATACCAGAGACTTAGTATTTCTGCGTCGGATGCTGTCACTCCAGTACTGACTTCAGGTCGTTAGGAGTATAAAAACAGGAAGCCAACGCCATTACATCAGTCTTTCTTGCTAGGGAGCCCGAAGCAGAAGCAGTTCGCAAGTGCCGGTCGGCCCCTACCTGAATTTTCATTTACGGATTTAATAATCCTGAAGTCTTCTTAAGCTAAGTACCCCGTTGAGTTCTTTTTTTCTTGCTCTAACCGATGTCAGAAAAAGTTAACAGTTGTCTTGCTTGTGGAAAGCAAATACCTCACAGAGATTTTCATTCTTACTGCGTCACCTGTTTATGCCCAGACCACGACGTCCCTCGCTGTCGGTTTTGTGCCTTATTTAACACCCGAACCATTAGTCTTTGGGCTCTTTGTCGCTAAATTCTTTCGCTCTTGAGCTCCGTATTCTGAAATGGCTTCGGTAAGCCATCCGACTACCGATATTCTGAAATAAAACGTAAAGATAAACACAGAGACAGACCACATAGGTCCAAAACTGCCGATGATGCTTCTGTTATGCTAGTCGCCAGTCCGCCGATACTCAGTGAGGCACTTTCACAGCCCCTGATGCCCGCTTAAAAGGATTCGCAGGCCTCTACTGAGAACCATTCGGAGTCTGGTATGCAGCGAGACACTTCTTCAACTATGGAACCTGTGGAGTCTCTCCCTTGAATGAGTCTGGAGCCGCTGAACAGGCACCAGCTTCTGAGGCAGTTATTCACTCGACCGATGTTCGACTCTCAGTGATTACTTCTTTTTTAACCAAAACTACCAAATTTCTTAGGCCCAGAGTATGCACTATACCTAGAAAACCGATGACCAAAGCACATGCACCTGCTCCCATGCCACAAAATCAAATGCTTAGAATGGCTGAAGACCTTGTTACCCTGATTTAGGGGAAGTCAGCCTTCCCCTGCTAAGAGACTGAGTCCAGTCCCCTTCAGCTTCTACAGACCAGGAGTCCGATGACTCTGAAATTTCTGAGTATGAGGACATGAGACCAGGAGTCCGATGACTATGAAATTTCTGAGTATGAGGACATGTCCTTATCTGGTTATGAGGATTCAGATGCATAGGAATCCATTCCCACTGCCTCCCCTCCTGAGTATTTCTCTTTTGGTGAAACCTTACATACCTTACGAGAGCATTTCCACTGGGAATGCCAAGACTATCCTCAGTCCAAAAAGAGACTCAGAGAATTTCTAGAGTGGCCTCAGCACAGGCCCTTAGCAATACCCCCTGTCCTGGAGGTTGTGGATGATTTTTTTAAGGAATCCAGTCTTACTCCTGACACTTTACCTCCTGCCCCTAGGAAACCAGACCGGTACTACAGAGTACCTGACACTCACAAATTTCTTTTCAAGAATCCTCCTGCATTTCCCAGGGGCCTAAAGGTATAAAGGCTACTGCAGCCAAGAATCCCACCCCTTCAGACAGAGATTCCAGAGCTTTGGACAGGTGTGGTAAGAAGGTATATACTTCTGCAACTCTTGCTTATTAGGGCATTGAATTGTCCGTTTCACATGCTGAAGTACCAGCAACATATTATGGAACTTATTAAACAAAAAGTGGCAACATTTTGACTGTGCAGAAAATAAAGAATTACAGGAGCTTATGCACTCTGCAAGCCAAGTCAGCAAGCATATTTTGCAGTGTGGCTTTGACGCCCTAGAAGCATCTTGCCGGGCAGCTGTCACTGGCTCTGTACTGGGAAGACCTGCTTGGCTGAAGGAGCAGACCTTGCCAGACCATGTCAAATCAAGGTTACTAGATGCTCCTTTGAATAAGGACTGTTTGTTTGGCACCAAAGCAGAAGAGGTTCTTAAAGCCATAAGAAAAAGCTAAGTCTGTTCAGACTGTTAAAGAATTCTTACAAGTGCAACCTCCTAGATTCAGTAGGCATTGCCCTTCCAAACACTGGTCCTTTCCAGCCCCCTCCAGGCCTTCTCAAACCAGACCCAGGGTAAACAGAACACCCAGACTACAGTCTCTGGGCATGCAGAGATCTAAGCAATGGAGTGCCCCCACCCCTAAAGCAGGGAGTGGTAAGCCACCTCCTTATGGAAAAAGCTCACAATGACATCTTTACTCCACTCCCCATCCAGTTGCTTGTGCCCCTAGGAGGAAAACTTGCCCTTCATGCAATAAACTGGATGTCTATCAGTCAGGACTGGTGGGTCCTCAACATTGTATCCCAGGGGTACAAATTTTACTTCCATTCACTGCCAACCCCAAGCGGGTTTCCAGACCTTCCTCCAAATCAGTGGGCAGAGGCTCAAAGCTAATTAGCTTCCCTGCTCAATATCATAGCTATTCAGCTGGTTCCAGTAGAACAGAGGGGTCAAGGATTCTACTCCAGACTCTTCCTGGTACCCAGAAAAGAGGGCTCTTGGTGCCCAGTCCTGGACCTTTCCATTTTCAACACCTTCCTGGTGGTACCAAAATTCAAAATGCTTACCCTGCAACAGCTTCTTCCTATGCTAGCCAGGGATGCTTGGTTAGTCATCCTGCACTTAAAGCAAGCCTATCTGCATATCCCCATAAGGGAATCATGAAGGAAGTATCCACGTTTCAGGGCAGGATCTGTGCATGATCAGTTATCTGCACTTCCCTTTGGCTTGTCTACTGCGCCCAGAGTATTCACAAAATGCCTCTCTCTAGCCATTGCATACTGCAGGCAGAGAAATATCCAAATTTACCTGTACTTGGACAACTGCCTGATTCAGGCGGACAGTCAGGAATTGCTGCTGCAGCACCTGACATTTGTGAAAAACCTTCTCATCTCCTTGGGGATACACCATCAATGAAAAGTAATCAAAACTGGTACCCAGTCAAAAGATTGTATTCCTGGGAGCAAGCTTGGACACAACTTCCCAGATGGTATTCCTCACCTCCGAAAAACAATTCTGACAGACTGCTTGAAACAAATGGCCACCAGAACCCAGCTATCTGAAAGAAAAATACTGCAAGCCATAGGGTTCATGACCTCATGTATACTGCTGATTCCATATGCAAGACTGCATATGAGGAAACTCCAGTGCTTCTTAGTCTTTGGTGCCTACATTCTCAGGACCTGGAAACAGTCAGTCATTCCTATCATACCTTGTCTAAGGACAGAGTTCCTCTGGTGGGCAGAAGCATGCAACCACAACAAGGGACTACCATTTACTCAACACCAAGCCACCCAGACCCTAACCACAGATGCATCAGACTGTGCCTGGGGGGCACACATGGACAGAAAATGTATTCAGGGTCACTGGAGCCCAAGTCAAATTCATCTGTACATCAACCAAAAAGAGATGCTAGCTGTACAGAATGCCCTGACAGCTTCCGGATCCTTAATCTTTCCAGGACAACTGCTAATAAAAACAGACAACACCACAGTTGTGTGGTACATCAACAAGCAGGGGGAAACCCATTCCTACCCACTCTGTAGGCCAGCCATGGCCCTGTGGAACACGGCCTTGGACATTCCAAGTCCATCTGCAAGCTCAATTCCTGCCAGGCAAATTTACTGGCAGACGACTTAAGCAGAAATCTCCTAGACCCACATGAGTGGCAATTGGAGCACAGCACCTTCAACCTTCTGATTCAGAAATGGGGGACCCCAGAGGTGGATCTGTTTGCCTCCCCCTACAACCACCAGCTCAGCAAATTCTGCACCAGGAATCCTCGCAGCAGGGCCTGGAAAGTGGATGCCCTATCTTTTCAGTGGGTATATCTCTCAATCTATGCCTTTCCCCCTCTGCCCCTCTTTTTTCAAGAGTTTTACTCGAGATAAAGCAGGGCAGGACAGACCAAGGACAATTCTGATTGCCCTGGACTGGCCACGCCAGCACTGGTACCCACTCCTGCGCAGCCTGACATTGGTGCCACCCTAGCACCTACACCAGAATTCAACCCTCCTCTCTCAGCAGGAGGGACAGATTCTTCATCCACGACCGCATACCCTAAATCTTGCAGCCTGGCTTATTCCTTAAATTCTCCCCAAGCAGCCTTAAGCAAACAGGTGCTGGACGTCATTCTTGAAGCCAGAAGACCCAGTACACGAAAATCCTATGCTAAGTGGAAAAGTTTCTGCTCATGGACTCAATCTAAAGGAGAGGACACAACACTGCCCTCTCTGCCTCTTATTCTGGATTACCTAGCAGATCTACTCCACAAAGGCCTGTCCTCCATTAAGATACATGCCTCGACTATTTCTGCTCATTACAACACTGGGCCACCTCCCTTCTCCCACACTCTTATCAAACAGTTCCTGAGAGGGGCAAACAATTAAGGCCACCAAGGAGAGCACCTACCCCTGCCTGGAACCTTAACTTTGTACTGGAAAAGCTCATGCTTCCCACCTTTGAACCTGCTGCATCAGCAGAGTTAAAATTTCTCTCTTGGAAAACAGCCCTGCTTCTAGCCATCACTTCAGCTAGAAGAGTGTCTGAGCTACAAGCACTCATGGCTATGGAACCCTTCATTATTTTCCATGCTGACAGGGTTTCCCTCAGGACTAACCCTTCCTTTATGCCCAAAGTGGTGTCCAGTGTGGCTCTCAATCAATCCATCCATTTGCCAACCTTCTTCCCTAATCCTCAAAATAAAGGGGAAAGGATCCTGCACTCCTTGGAAGTGCACAGACAGCTCAGATTCTACCTTGATAGGATTAAGCCTTTCAGAAAATCTGACCAGTTACTAGTCAGCTTTGCAACAGGAGAAGAGGACAAGGCCATTTCAAAACAAACCATTTCCAAATGGATAGCACACTGCATCCATTTCTGCTACAAGCACCATGTGAAACCAACCCCTTAGGGGGTTAGAACACATTCCACTAGGGCAACATCTACCTCTACAGCATTTCTCAAGGGAGTCCCTACCAGGGATATTCTGGAGGCTGCTACCTGGAGTTCTGTACACACCTTCACCAAGCATTACTACCTGCCCATCTTTTCCAAATCCAGGGCATGATTTGTTACAGCAGTCCTGCAAGGCATACTAGCCAGCCCTAACTCTTCTTGACTGCCTCCAACATTCTTCAGCTTTGGGAATCCACCCAAGTGTGATGACCACAGCAGTGAAAAATGAAGAACATAGTACAACTGTGTACGCTTACCATAACTGTAGATGTTCGAGTGTATTTACTGTTGTAGTCCTGGTTTCCCTCTCTCCAGCCTCCCTGGTTCTCTCTGTCTCTCTCTGTCCCTCTCTCTCTGTCTCTCTGTCTCTCTCTCTGTGTCTCTCTCTCTGTCTCTTCTCTCTCTGTCTCTCTCTCTGTCTCTCTTCTCTCGCTTCTCTCTCTCTCTTCTCTCTCTCTTCTCTCTGTCTTCTCTCTCTCTTCTCTGTCTCTTGCTTTCTCTCTCTGTCTGTCTCTCTCTCTCTCTCTCCCTGTTTCTCCTCTCTCTCTCTCCCTGTTTCTCCTCTCTCTCTCTCTCTCTCTCCTGTCTCTCCTCTCTTATCTCTTCTCTCTCCTCTTTCTCTCTCTCTCTCTCTCTCTGCTCTCTCGCTCCCTCTGTCTGACTCTGTCTCTCTCTCTCTGTCTCTGTCTCTCTGTTTCTCTCTCTGTTTCTCTCTCTGTCTCTCTCTCTCTCTCTCTTTCTTTCTCTCTCTTTCTCTTTCTTTCTCTCTCTTTCTCTCTCTCTCTCTCTGTCTGTCTATGTGTGTGTGTGTCTCTCTATGTCTCTGTATCTCTGTCTTTGTCTCATCTGTGGCTATTACTAACCCCTTCTGGGGTATTGGTATTTACTTTTTTGCTGGTGGTGTGTTCCCCACTATAACCTAGCTCCCTATTTGGGGCAAGAAAAACTGATGTAATGGCATAGGCTGCGTGTTTTTAATACCCCTGATGACCTAACATCAGTCCTGGAGCGACAGCATCCGACGCAGAAATACTAAGTCTCTGGTATTCAGGCCAACTGAGGGCTACCTGCAGGCAGATAACCCAAGTGTGATGACTGCAGCAGTGAATACACTCTAACTTCTACATTTATGGTAAGTGTACCCAACTGCACTTTCAGAGTTCTGCCCTTTGGTCTCACCACACCCTTGTGGGTGTTTACCAGATGTATGGCAGTAGTAGCAGCTCACTTGATACTGCAGGGATTCCAGGTGCTTCCATATCTAGATGACTGGCTAATTACCGCCTTGACTAGGCATCAGCTGATATGGGCCAAAAGATCAGGTTCTTCAGACTTGTTCTCATTTGGGAGTAACCATAAACTATGACCAGTCTCAGCTGGAACCAACCCCAAATTTGGAATTCATAGGAGCAATTTTCACCGCAGTCAATGATAGCCTCACTACCTCCATCAAGGGTTCAAACTATAAGGTCACAGGTCAGAAAAATAATCTGCAATACCAAGATTTCAGCCTGCTTGATCCTTCAAGCTCCAGGATCGGTGTAAGCGGCGATAGCATTAGTACCTGTTGCTAGATTTTGTATGAGGCTTCTCCAATGAATGTTGGCAACACAATGGTCGATACTTTACCAGCCCGTGTCAACTCTGATACGAATCCCCCAGATATGCAAGAGAGATCTCAGGTGGTGGATTCAGTCAGATCGAGTTCTGCAGGTCCATCCTTTCCTTCCCCCACAGCCCAAGACCATAATGTTCACGGACGCTTCCAGTTTGGGGGGGCATTTTCTGGGGAAAACAGTCCAAGCAGTTGGTCCCCCGAAGAGGCTGGGTCTACATTACGATGTCAAAAGATGAGTTCACCGAACACATCTTTATCAACAAGTAAATATCAACCTTTTCAAATGCCGAACAACCACTTCAGCGAATATTTTCCCTGGGGGGAAAAAATCGCTTGGCCGTATACATACAAACCAAACTTTCAAACCCTACATAGTGGGGGGCTTTGCCCCCCACCCCCTCTAACTAAATATACCAACTCCGAGATCGACTACAGTGGGGAAAAGGGCAAATCCCCAATGACGCCCAAGTGATTTTTTTCCCCTGGGAAAACATTTGCTGAAGTGGCTGTTCGGCATTTCATAGGTTGGTACTAGGCTATCAGCCCTAGGGCCTATACAAGCCTAGCCATAACAATTCCCTGGCTATTTCTTCCCACATTATTTACTTTCCTGAACCCCTGTCTAGCAGGGTGACTGACGTGATCCCTGGGGTGAATTTCCTTTCTCCCATCCAATCGTCAAGGTTCCTCTTGAAGACGTCCAAAGAGGCACTCTGCTTGACATGTATGGGCAATCTATTCCAGAGTCTGGGGAGTCTCTCAGTCAGGAACCTATCCCTCCAGCATGTTTTGTTTATTGTGATGACAAGGTTTAGATCCCTGGAGCGTGTAGCTCTGAGGGATTGGGATTTCTTTAAGTGTAGTATGTCCAACAGCTCTGGGTTTGACATGGCCTTGTATGTTAAGCAGAGATCGCCTCTGAGTAGACGATATGCGACAGAGTATAGCTGGAGTTTTTTAAGGCAGTCAGCGTGGAGTTTTTTAAGGCAGTCAGCGTAGGGCATCTGCTTTAGGCCTGTGATTCTTTTAGTGAGGTATTTCTGAGGCCTTTCCAGTTGTTGCAGATGTCTTGAGAGGTACATACCAAATGGGGCGTTGTATTCTATAATGGGTCTAATGAGGGATGAGTACAGTGGGACAATGACCTCCTTTTTTCTGGATGAAAAGCCCTTCGTGATGAGGTGTGCCACATAGAAGGATTTCCTGACTGTTGTGGCGATGTGGTTATCGAAGGTGAGACCACTGTCCACCTGTATCCCTAAGTCTCTTATCACACTTTCTGTGTTTAGTGTACTGCCACCTATATGGTAATTCATGGATACATGTTTTTCCCAAAGGGATAACAATACATTTCTTGGCATTGAGCTTGAGCCCATGGCTCTGGCACCAAGCATCTGTTTCTGTAAGGCCCTTTTTAGAGTATCCACATCATTTGGGATTCAATAATGGCTCCCAGTTTGCAGTCATCTGCAAACTTTGTTAGCCAGAGTCCCTTAGTGTTGACCTGTACTTCAGAGAAGTAGATGCCAAACAAGAGCGGCCCCAGGACTGAACCCTGAGGTACTCCACTTGTCACTTGTCTGGAGCTGGATTTGGAGTTGGCTACTTTTACAGTGTGGGTTCTATCAGTAAGCCATTTAGCAACCCATTGGGTGACATAGGGATTAATGCCCAACTTAGTAAGTTTATCTATGATTCCAGAGTGGGAGATGGTGTCAAAGGCCTTGGCAAGGTCTAGATGGGCTGTGTGGACCATCTTACCCTTGTCCATGGCTCTGGAGACTGATTCAAAGAAGTAAATCAGGTTCAGGAGACAAGATCGGCCCTTCACAAACCCAAACAGGGTGGGGTCCAGTGTTTGAAGGTTGCCAATGTCTTTGTTTATAAGTTCCATGATAATACGCTCCATGGCCTTGCAGATAAGGCTTGTCAGACTGATGGGATGGTAGTTTCCGGGATCCCCCCTTGTGGATTGGGATAACTGTAGCTCTGCGCTACTCAGTGGGCATGAAACCTGAGGTGAGGCTATGATTAAACATGACACTTGGGTGAGGTGCCAGTTCATATTGTAGTTCATGTAGTACACAGCCCGGGATGTCATCTGGTCCCATGGATGCTGTATTCTTGGCTTTAGAGAGTGCGTTTTGTACCTGTGTGGCCGTTATTACTGGAATTTGGCAATCTTCCGGTATTGAGATGGGCCATTTAGAGGGTGAGAGGGGGGGGGTGAAGTTGGCACTGAATCGATCTGCCAGGATATTGGCAATATCCTTCGGATCAGTATATTTAATGCCATTCTGTTTTAGCTCAGAGCAGATCTGAGCATTGCCATTTAGATTCTTGACATAGTTATAGAATGCTTTGTGGTTGTCTTTGGAATCTTTGGCAATTTTATTTTCGTAACTAGCTTTGGAGGATTTTATGAGGCATCTCAGTTTCTTACTGAGGCTAGTAAGGGAGATTTTTGCATCCTGGGATTTTCCTCTTTTCCGCAAAAGTTTCTTCCTTTTGATGTAAAGTTTGTTTATGGCAGGGGACCACCAGATTGGCTTCCTTTTTTTGGATGAGAGCATTTTGGTTCTATTTGGGATGGCACGATTCATGCATGAATGGATGTGCTCGTACAGTGCCTTAGTGTAGGATTCAGCAGTTGAACTTTCAGTTCCCGTCTGCATGGGTGTCATGAAGTTTGTCACTTCTGACTTGAGTAGCATGAAGTTGGCTTTGGAGAAGTTTTTTATGGTGGTTTCTTTACTGGGGGGTGGGGGTGGGATGTGGATATTAAGGGTGATTAGCTTATGGTCAGACCAAAAGGTCAATATTTATGTGTCGATAAAGATGTTCGGTGAGCTCATCTTTCGACATCGTAATATAGACCCAAGAGGCCAACTTGCATATCTATGTCCTTGAGATGAAAGCAGTGCTTTAGGCATTGCAGGCCTTCTAAGATGCTCTCCATTTAGGGATGATTCCAATTTAGGAAAAAGAGAAAAGCCCTGCAAGTAGGATCCAAGTGCAAGGCAAAACAAACTATCAGTAACTGAAAAATTGCCAACACAAAACTCAGTATATATCAGCAACAAAACTACAGCAACACTAAGGTAAAACTTAAGTGTACTTTCCTTGTTCCACTGAGGAAAGCCATGTTAGGCTGAAACCGGTCTGGATTATTGAATTGTTCCATATGTATTCAAACACTTAAGTTTTACCTTAGTGTTGCTGTAGTTTTGTTGCTGATATATACTGAGTTTTGTGCTGGCATTTTTTCAGCTGATGATTACAATTCAAACAGATAATATGTCAGTAGTTTAGTACATCAGTAAACAAGGAGGAACCAAATCATACCCCTTGTGTTGAGAAGCGCTCAGAATGTGGTAATGGGTGATCTCATCCAACCATTTTCGCACAGCAATGTACATTCTGGGGAAGTCCAATATAGTAGCAGACAAACTGAACAGGTGCATTTTTTCTACCTCATGAGTGTTCTCTCAACAGGAACATGACCAAAATGAATTTTTGACAATGGGGCTAGCCTTGCTGCGATCTCTTTGTTTCTCCCTTAAACAAGTGCCGCAGCTACTTTGCCCTAATCCCCCCACAGGCGGAATCACCAAGGGATGATTGGCTCCCCTGTCTACTTTGTTTACCCACCAATCTCATAAATTCCAAATTTTTACAGAAAGCTGTCAGGTTGAGGAGCAAAGTCATCCTCATTGCACCATACTGGCCTCAACGGATTTGGTTTCCTTTCCTTTGGCCTCATTTCATAAACCTTGGATCGTGGATCTGATTCCAGATCTCCTGTCTCACCAGATGGGTATGATCCATTCCAGAATTTCAAATCTCAGGTTGATGGCCTGGTTTCTCCAAGTCTGTTAATAGCCAGACAACCAATGCTCTCTTCCCCTGTCAAACATATTCTTTTATCTTCCCATAAACCTTCAACAAGAAAACTTCAAACAAGTAAATGGAAAAGATTTGTTTACTGGGCACAATAAAATCATGTTGAGCCATTTTCAGCTCCTATACATAACATACTAGCCTTACGTTTTAAAGGAGCTAGTTCCTCAACCATTAAAGTTCAGTCAGCAGCAATATCAGATTTTCATATTGGATTAGAAGGTTCTTCAGTAGCCTCTCTCAAATTGTGCAGAGCTTTCTTGCGAGGCACTCTAATTGAGACCTCTGTTTAAGGACTGTACTCCCCCATGGGATCTCAATCTGATACTGCAAGCTCTAATACATTCCCCTTTGAACCAGCAGCTAAATGTGACCCCTAACTACCTTAGTTGGAAAACTATTTTTCTAGTAGCCATCACCTCTGCCAGAAGAATTTGAGATTCAAGCCTTGTCTTCAAAATCTCCAAACTTGATCTTTCAAAAGGATAGAGTGACACTGCAAACTAATGACTTCTTCCTTCCCAAGGTGGTGTCAGAATTTAATATCAATCAAGCCATTAACTTGCCAGTAATCTTCCCTAAATTTGCAAACAAAGGTGTATACATGTTACACTTATTGGATGTTCATAGACTTACATTTTTACCTGCAAATGTAAAGGTAGAAAAAAAGACATGAGGAAAACAGATCAGTTGTTTGTTTCCTTTGCAAAACTGAAGTTGGGCAAACCAGTCACAAAAGTGACTTTAGCCAGATGGCTAACTGATTGTATTTCATTTGTCTGTAGCAAAGTGGGTATTACCTTACCACAACATGTATGAGCTCATTCAACTAGGTCCATGGCAGCCTCTTCAGTTTTTCTTTCCTGAGCGTCCATGGATGACATATGTGCAGCAGCAACTTGGGGTACTACACAACTTTATTACTCATTACAAGTTGGATCTGGTCTCCAGAGGAAGAGCATCATTTAGTTCAACTGTGTTCAGGAATATGCTTCCTTAGAGCTCACCCAGGAGGTAGCTGTGGATTCTGTTCCATCAGTTGAGGACAGAATGAAAATTGACATCAGATTAAAGAAGTTATGTACTTATCATGATGTTCCATCTGTTGTCCATTTTCATTCTTCCTCAACTCCCCACCCACCAGCAAACCCCCGTCCTTTCTGTTCACAAGGTTCTGGAAGAATGAGCTGTTAGAGGGACATCATTGTCCTTGATATTGAGCTCCTGATATAGTTTCCTTTTTGTATTGAGCATATGCAGTTTTACATCTCTTATGTTTAACATTTCCTTTCTGCTAAAGTTAGCAATCAAGATCTGAGGTAACTTGGGGTTGGTGTTTTAGGGGTAAGGGAGAAGCTTGAGAGTTCTTGTTTGCCACGAGCTTTAGTAACAACCAAGTCAAATTTGAGGATAGGATCCGAACCCATCAGTTGAGGAAGGATGAAAATGTCCAACACAGACGGAATGTTATGGTAAGTACGTAACTTCTTTTTTTTTTCTTAGTTACACTCATTTTCTCATTCAATATTTCTGACATAGTACTCTGTGAGGAAATTTTGTCTGCCATCTCATGGCACTCCCAACATTTGCAATTTAGCCGAGAAAAAAATCTTTGGGGTCTGCTTTGGTATAAATATACCTATATAAACAATTCCAAACAAAAATTCTAAAACTTCTAGAATTTGTTGCATACTTGGGAGCCATGCATATGTCCTCCCATTGTTTCTTTGTAAATTATATAGTCTCTCTTCCCAATCTTTTCTAACCTCCTCTGATTGATTCTTAGTTATCATGCAATATTTTATATACCCTACTAATTATCTTTTTTTAACAGCAGTTTCTATTCTAGATTTGGCTAAAACCTCTACTAGAGCAAGCTTTTCACTTAAGATTGCTGTATCCCGTTCTGTTTGCTTGTACTCTGATACAAGTCTCTGGTTTGGACTGCAAGCTACAGATCACCTTCCCTATGTCTTCTTGGCCGCTTACCATTCTCTTACCTCTCTCTGTTTATTTGATGTTCATCGTGTTTCACTGTTGCAGTCATTACACTTGGGTTATCCTGCTGGCAGGCGACCCGTAGTCGGCCTGAGTTCCAAAGTCTTGGTTCGGCGTCAGTTGCTGTCACCTCATCCCTGACATCAGGGCGCCAGGGGTATAAAAGTTGCAACCAACGCCATTTTCTTCAGTCTTTCTTGCTGCGCGGTGCCCGAAGCATAAGCAGTTCGCAAGTGCCAGTCGGCCGACTCCTGAGATTTTCAAAATTGAATTTCAGAACCGAAGTCTTCAATAAAGCCAAGTACCCCATTGGGGAAACTTTTTCTTGCTCCAGACCGATGTCAGTAAGTTAATAATTGTATTTCTTGTGGGAAGCAAATACCGCATAAGGACTTTCACTCTTACCGCATTCCTTGCCTAGGCCCTGACCACGACGTCACTAGTTGTCGGTTTTGTGCTAGATTTAATAAATGCACTATTAAACGTCGGTTTGAATTTGCTCTACATTATTTTGGACGAAGATTTAATTACATAATGCTGTCGGAACAACCGACGACCGCAGTGTATAAAAAACGCAAAGACAAAGAAAAAGGCATCCGAGGTCCAAAACAGACGACGAAGCCTCTTCTAGGCCAGTCGCCGGTTCTCAATGAGGCGCTTTTGCAGCCCCTGACACCCGCTACCTCAGAGCCACAGGCCGCAACCGACAGCCACATGGAGACACCGAGGCCTGTGGAAACTCGAGGTATTGGGCCTACGGAAAATATACCCTCATATGGGTCCAGAGCCGCTGAGCAGGCACCAGCTTCTGAGGGTGTTTTCAGACCTTCACAACTTACAATTAAATCTACTACAGCAGCAAAGGCAAAGTCAAAAACACCATTAAAGACAAAGAAACAAGTGCAACATTCTCCAGAACAGTCATCCATGCCTAAGAAACAGATGCTTAAAATGGCTGAAGACCTTTATTACTTTAATCAGAGGCTCCCTCCCCCTCCTGACAAAAGGCCTAGGCAAGGCACTGATTATAATTCCTCTGATAAGGTTTCCATTTCTTCTGATTCT